>NC_069690.1:39074444-39375508 GCF_023699985.2 Odocoileus virginianus | reverse complement strand
GTTCATCCAACACCGTGGCATTGGCTGTAATGGCAGCTTACATAATCTAACGTGTCTAAACCTACGATGCTGCTTTCCCATGGATCTGGTCTGATTCTTTTTCTTCCACCGGTGCTTGTGCAAAATGCATAAACAAGTATTAGGAAGTACTTGTTTTGAGCAACACATATTGAAAAATTAACCACTGCGATGTTTCTCCATAGCCACCATTGCCTTCCCTCAATCACAACCAAAATTCTGTTTTTTTCCTAGGCTTCCCTGTCACCCATGTGCCATTAGGCATCAGCCTTCTGCTTGCATATCCAGCAAGGCCAGGACCATGGAATGCACAGCCCCAGTTCACATGTCATCCTTAGGCTCCTGTGGAATACATGAGTCCCGCAGTACCTGCAGCATCCTGCCCAGAATTCTGGTTAAAATATGCACCATCACTGAGGAGATCAAGGATGGGAAAGTCATTTCTTCCCACGAGCACGTGCAGCCTTGCTTCATCACCAGAACTGCCAAAGCCTGACATCCCAAGGTGATAAAAATGACCCTCATTCATGAAAGAGAGGCCAATCCTTGTTTCTGCCAGAACCCCCAGTCCCTTGAGGTACTTGGTTTCTTGCTACTACATGGGTCCCCATTGCTAGATATAAGATCTTTTATTCTGCTCTAAGTCATTGCCACCAACATGACAATAAATGACATTTCTCTGGAAGCACATTTCCCATGTATGTGAAGGTCAGGCACTGATATGTAGGTGTGACAAGGTGACCTACATTACCTGACTCCACAGGTGATGGGCAGGTTCTTTTGTGTTTATTCAGGCCTTGTTTACTTACGTTCCTCTCCAGAGCCAGTCTGACAAGTTTGAGGGTTGTTTTTGGCCACAGAACATGAAGGTGAAAAGTTAAAATCTTCCCTTCTAAACTCCTTCTTTGTATATAGAAAGAAGCTTATGTGGGGATGGCATAAACAGAGAAAAGTCTTTAATACTTAGTTTCCTTGAATAGTCATGAGTCTGAATCCTATTCACCTCTGTTTTCTCAATGACTGTTTATCCACACGTACACACTCTGCCTGCTCTCAGGTTTTTTTTTTAATTTTTTACTTATTTTATTTATTATGCTCAAGATTTTTTGGACTTGTTGAATCTTAAGTTTTACAACTCATGGGTTTGAGGAAATTCAAGTCCTTTATCTCCCTTTCTTTGTTCTCTCTGCACCCCTTCTAGATGAAGACTGGAGCTTTTCCTCATTTTTATTTTTGTTTGTGTGTATGTATTTTGTTGTATGTATTTTGTCTGTCTGCACGGCATGCAATATCTTAGTCCCTGGACTAAGGATAGAACCCACCCCCTCTGCATTGGAAGCACCGAGTCTTCACTACCAGACTGCCAGGGAAGTGCCAAGCACAAAAATACTTTTAAAGATGTACACATTCTCCAAAACGTTGTAAATTATCAGGCTCTCCAAATATTTTCATCAAGAATCAGGAATCATTGTGAGGTGTGAATCCAGAGCATTTTGAAGAAATATCTTGGATCCTTTCATTAAATGTTTGCTATTTCTCTTTCTGTTCTTTAGGGAATGGGCTTTAGTTCTGATTGTTTGACAAAGGACATGTAGCTGGAAATCTCAAGACATTACCCTGCTCCTCTATCTCCCTGTGACAGGTGCCATGAAAAAATAACTTAGATGCCTACTTCAATCTATCAGAATAGAAAAATGGACTCAATAGCAACCAACTTTGCATAGAAGCAATCAAGAATAATTCCTGCTTGCAAGCAGTCCCAATGTGAGAAAGCACCATTTAGGTACCAGCCATTATCAGAACTTCTTACAGTAGGGTCTCAGAGTGTTTAAATCAGTCTGTACAAAATTTTTTTTTACCTTTCCAGAGGTTTCAGTAAATAATTCCAACCCACACACAGAATGTTAAGTCAAAAGTCCTGAAGTCCTGTACTTGCCACTTCCTAACCATGAGCCTGGCAAATCTTAAGCCGCCATCAAATTTAATTTCCTTGTTTGTTAAATGAGATTCATGCCTACTTCACAGTGTGTTGTGGTGATCAGATGAAGTTTCTATGCGATGCTGCTCTGTATGCTGATAAGTACTATACAAGTGTTATTTTTATATAAGCCCTAGAACTAATTTATCATTCTTTTCTCATGTTAAAATTCTTTCTCCATGAATTTAGTTCTCCAGTCATGATTTTGAAGTTTTAATTTTGAGTGTTTGGCTTTGAAGGATAAAAAGAATAAAATAAGATCTCCTGTGATCATGCCCACAGTTCTACTCAATAAAACATTTTTGAAGTCTTAGCCCACGTATCAGGTATCAGTTGATGGCTGTGGCCACATCAAAGATGAAAGCATTGTTTAGCTCACAGTTTAGCCCTACACTTCCTCCAAACAAGTAGCAAATTACACTAAGCAAATGGATTGCAGAACTCCCAGAGGGATCTCTTTTCTATCAATAAACTCTTTTAACTCTGAATGCTCAAATTACCCCTGATCATCACTTCCTTGCATTCTATCTCAGACTTAAGGATGGAAATGAGAAGAGCATACAGTTTAGACTCAGAAACTCCAGGACAGAGTTTTAAATCAGCTTGTGTGTGTGTGTGTGTGTGTGTGTGTGTGTGTGTGTGTGCCCTTGAACAAAAAGGACATAATAACTTGGGCCCCGTCTGTTGCACAGCTGGGAAGATTAATGGAGATAATGATGAAAATCACCTTTTAATGAAAATCACCTTAACAATCTTGTGATCAACATAACTTTAGTCCATGCAAGTGGTCTATGACCCTTATAATCAGTGATTTTTCCAAAATTCATTAAAATTGAAATCTTATAAGATTCCAGGGGAAGCTCCCTCCTCTCTGACCTCACTAAATACTCCATGGTGATGGGGACTTATGTCTTATGCAAATAGTGGCAACATTGATATTCAATAAAATGTGCCATAAATTTTTTTAAAAGGAGATAATGATGGTGAAAGGATCTTGTAAGCTGTAAAACGCTGTGCAGAAGGGAGTTTTTATTCCTTATACTGAAATCTAGGCATATGTCATTTCCTTCCATACCTTCTTCCTCTGTGTCTGGTTCAGAGATAGTCCCCAGTGAACCCTGTACACACTATCAACACTAACTGGGAAACCAACTAAGGAAAGATCAGAGCTGCACGGTCTGCTTTGAGGTTTAATTCCAACAAGACTCAGAGTTTAGGAGCCTTGCTGGATTCAGAGAAACCTTGGGCTGCTACAGCAATGCCCTTGTCAACTTTTCCCAGAAATAGGACATCTTCCTTCTGCTCAGAGCAAAGTCTCCCACATGCCTTCCATGATCGAAGTAAATTATTATAAACTGCGTGGTGAAGAGGGGGTTTGACCACTCAACAAATAATGGATTTCTTAAGAGTTTCTCTATATAAGGGAAGACAAAACTATCTACTGGACTTTGGATATGAGTGGCCAAACCTTTTAAAGGTGATAAGCGGGTCTGGACTTTTCCCAAGAAGCTAAATTAATATCCTATACAGCCACAGGAGGGAGTTAAAGGGTTTTTTATTAGGTGTAGGCCAGGAGTACCGTATATAAGGGTCTAAAGGAGAGGAAAAGGAGGGATTCAATTAAAAAAAAAAAAAAAACTTGTGGCTACCAAAGGAGGAGAAGGGAGGAGAAATAAACTAGGAGTTTTTAATTAATAGATACATACTACTATATATAGAATAACCAGCAAGGACCTACTGTATAGCACAGGGAGCTACAGTCAGTATTTTGTAACAACCTATAAGGAAAAATAATCTGAAAAAAATAAATCCATATCTATGCATAAATGAATCACTTTGCTGCACACCTGAAACTGACACAACATTTTGAACCAACTATCCTTCAACAAAATAAAAAATTTTTAAAGTTTAACTTTAGCACAGCTCAAAAGTCAATCATAAATCAGGAAACAGCATGTTCTCTGGAGTCTGAGTTCAAATCCCACCTCTGATTCCTCACTGGGAGACCTCAGACTGTTTATTGACCCTGTACCTCACTTTCCCTATCTGTGAAATGGGGGTATTAGCAGTACATACCACCAGATCATTCTGAGCATTAAATGAACTAGAGCATGTAAAGTGCTTAGAGGAGTAGCTGATGAATAGCATGTATTCAGTAAATGTTAGTTGGTATTATTATCAACACTGCCATTACTAACAGAAATTTCTAATTAGAAGAAGCAGCCTAAAATAATTTCCCCAAGAACTGGGATAGTGATAACCTCTTGCATTACTTTCCACCAGGAATTCTCTAGTTGACCTAGAAAATATCTACGTCTAGATCCCCGGGAGAGCTTGTAAAATTCAAATTTGGGGGCCCTATCCCAGACCTCCTGAATTAGCATCTCCAGGTGTGGGACCCAAAAATGCAAATTTAAACAAATATCCTCAGCTGAAGCATGTACGCTGAACTAAAAGCCTCTGCTTTCTATCTGACAAGTGCGTTTTGGTTTAAAGTTCTGAATGACGTGATACCTTTGGCAGGGGCTTTCTTTTAGGTTCTGATATGAGCTTGCTAGATGACCATACTTGCAGACAGCTCCTTCTCCACATATCCATCCACCTTTTTATACAATGGGGTTCATCAATAATAAATCTGTTAATAAGTGTTATTAACTAATTTAATCATCAAAACACTACCATAAAGCACTTACTATTAATATTCCCATGTAAAAGATAAAGAAACCAGCATTTTGTAATAACTGTCAATAGGAAAATAATCTTTCAATCTTGTATAGAAAATAAAAAATAAAATACAAAAAAATAAAGAAACCAACAGATAGAGAAGTTAAGTGACTCACTCAATGCCAGCACACAATAATAAGACTGAATTTTAAGTACTTTCCTTAGGAAAGTCAATACGGCACCTGATACTTTATATAATTAGTATCCAAGAATAGAAACGATTCACAGCAGCAAGAGATTATTTTTCAACCATTCAAAGCACCTTTCTCCAGCTTTCTTGTCATTGCTTCTAGTGAGAAACCATTCCAGGAGTCTTTATGTCATTAACACTGATAGTTCTCTTTGTCCAAAAATTCATAGATTAAGTGTGTTTATTTTAAATTTTACTTTACTGCGGTAAGAACACTTAACATGAGATCGACCCTCTTAACAGATTTTTTAAGTGAACAATACAGTTTTGTTAGACACAATACTGTACAGTAGATTTCTAGAACGTATTTATCTTGTATAGCTGAAATTTTATACTTGTTGCTTAGTAACTTCCCCCTTTCCCCTCATCCAAGCCTCTGGCAACTTCTATCCTTTGTTTCGATGACTTTATTTTAAATGGTTCATATAAATAGAATCATTCATTAGTAATCCTTCTGTGCTTGGCTTATTTCATTTAGTGTAATGTTCAGGCATGTTGCCACATATTGAAGGATTTCCTTTTTTAAGGCTCAGTGTGAGTGTTTGTGTGTGTGATTTTTTTTTTTACATTCATCCACATTTATCCATCAATGAACAGAGATGGTTGTTTCTTTCTCTTGGCTATTGAAAATAGTGCTACAATTAACATGAGAGTGCTCATATCCCTTTGAAAATTAGGAAAGTATTTCTATGGCATCTAATAATTTCTTTTTCATATCAGAGATGGAGAAACTACAACTCAGAGAGAAAGGTGACTGGCCCATCACTATGCAGTCGTTAGGAGAATCCAGTACTCGCTCTTGTCCTCACTCTCTGTCGCATCTGTAGTAGACAGAGGTGAAATTGGTTCTGATGGAAACCACCCTGGGCCACGAGACAGTGCTATTCAGGTCTAATCGTTAGGAGCATCATTTGACTTCCCTGTGCTCTGGATCCTCACCAGGAGTCTTCTTGATCTAACATCTTCAATTTCCCTTACAATTCCTGATGTCACTCATCGTGTCTAGTCCTCTGCATACGTACATAGGAAACAACACTTGAAAAAACGTCCTCCAACTCCTCTCTCTGGTTTCTTTTAAAAGCAATTTGATGCTAACAATAAGCTCTTTAATTTCTTTATAAGCTAATAATTGTATGTTGTTATTATTATTAATTCCCTTAATTTCCATCTCTCAAACAATGGAGGAAAATATCTTACTCATTGCTTGAGCTAGGTTTATTCTAATTCTGTTTGTTTTGATTTAAAATTGAAGTTTTCAAAGAACAAACTTATGGTTGCCCAGGGGAACGATAAGGGGAAAGGGTAGTTAGGGAATTTGGGATGGACATGTACACACTGCTATATTTAAAATGGATAATCAACAAGGACCTACTGTTTGGCACATGAAACTCTGGTCCATGTTATGTGGCAGCCTGGATGGGAGGGGAGTTTGGGGGAGAATGGATACATGTATATGTACGGCTAAGTCCTTTCTCCGTTCTCATAAAACTATCACAATATTGTTAATCGGCTATAACTGAATACAAAATAAACAGCTTAAAAAACAAAAATAAAATAAAGAAAAAATTAAATTCAAGTTTTGATAATAAATGGTATTTTAAAAGCAAATGCCCTTTCCAAATGAGAGGAAGGGAGAAAGAGATTACAATTCAGGAGAAAAGGTAAGTGTCCCAGAAGAGAAAGGGGGTACGCCATCCATGCTAGGAAGAGTTCCTAGGCTAAGGCAGCCAGCATCCATGAGACAGTGCCATGGGTTAGTATCAGTCAAGCAAGTCTGGGATACATTGTTTCGACACTGTGATCAAATGACTTTGTAGGAAACGAATCCTTTGGCTATTTGGCTGGCTAGAAATACCTGGCCAGTGTGTTCACGCATGATTCACAAGCTTCATGGGAACAACCCACGCACCCAGTTCAAATGGGAACAACCTTATTTGACAACATTGAAAAGGTTTATTTAATTGCATTATCATTTTAGGCTGAACATTACATATGCAGTTCTTTCTTTGGTGATGCATTTAAGACAGACCACCATTTACATGCACATAAGAAAATACGTAATATGCCAATGTTCCTAAATATTCTAATTACGGTGATGTCACCAATAGCCAAGTTTCTGAACGTGTTTTCTTGGCCCTCCCACTGTCCTCTTCTTCATATTCTCCTCCTCCTCCTGCTCCTCCACCTCTTCCTTCTTCTCTTGCCCCTTCTCTTCCTCTCCACCTGTCTTCTCCTCCTTCTCTCCTTTCCACTTCTTCCTCTTTTTCTCTCTCTCTCTCTGTCTAGAACAATGCTAACAATCAACTTGGACATACCACTGGTACCCTGAAAAAAATAAGAAGGCCTTTATTCTAAGCCAGGAGCAAAGATCTCTGGTATTATACCTCCTCGTGGTGGCCCAGTGGACCTAGCAGTGCTTGTGAGTTACTCTGGAGAGGATTATACCTACTAACTTGACACATGTATCCCTTGGAGAAGCAACTTAACTCTCCAGGCCCAGAAGACCCACTTGGGACTGAATTTCTCCAAAGCCATGTATTTGGTTATAGAGAACCTCCTGTCCCTAACTTGTGTGTAACAATAGAAAGGTCTTCTCTCTGCATCTCGGTGGAGAATAAATGTTTGTCAACTTATTTTCTACTGACCCATCTGAAAAAACTAACTATGCCTTCCTCCTTCACCACCACAGTCCAAGAGACCACCCCTCCCCATCCCTCAGCATAGCTTTGTGGGTGCAGAGTAAAGTCTCACAGTAGAAGGCAAATAAAAATTACAGCATTCAGGAAGACTCTGTAACTTGATCGAGAAAAAGAGACTAGAATGAAAATTCAGAACCCATGACCCCTACCAAAGCATCAGAAAAAGCCAGAAGAGATCACTGGCCATCTCTACTAAGAAGCAGAGTCACATGCCGATTAAGAACAGATACTTGAAGTTAGACTAGCTAGGTCTGATTCCCAGCCCTGCCCTGCCACCTACCATGAGATCTTGGGCAACTTACCTAACTTCTCTATCTCCACTGCCTATTAATAGCTTCGACGTCATAGGGTTGAGATGATGAAACTAATTAATGCATGCAAAGCTCTGAAAGCATGCCTAGTACCTGGTAACACTGTGAGTATGACTTCACTGCGTTGCTTTGAGAAGTGTACATTCAATGGGCAAAATACCCACATTTGAGCTAATGAAGTATTTCAGTCAATCTGACAATGGTACAGACATGGAAATCCATCCTGATAACTAATGAAAGCTCTAGATTTAAGATGAAATTTTTATTATTTTTAATGAACATTACATACATTTAAGTTGTTTTTACGTATTACACACACATAGTGAATGATTGCCACATATAGGTCTAACTCTTCTATTTTCCAGAATGTTATGGAACTCAGATGGAAAGGACCTCTCCTTAATATGTCAAACTTCGCAGTCTTTGGCAGTCAATAGGAGGAAGATGGCCCAGGAGGAAGATGGAAAATAGTTTGAAGCCAGCCCTGTAAATAGGATTACTGTTGTGGAAAATGGATATGACAGAGCAGTTCAGATAGGACTGGTGACCATTTTCCTAGCATAACTGTGCTAAGAGCTTTACATGAATTTTGTCTCTCAATCTCAAAACAAACCTGTAATACTATTATCATTATTATCATTCTCACCTTACTGATAAGTGAACCAAGGCTTACGGAAGTCAACATGCTCAGTGTCATATGGTTATAATCACTCAAGTTAAAATTGGAATAAATTCAAGTCTTTTATTAATATACGCCAAAAGACCTGAGCTTAATCACTCAAGTTTGACAATACAGTATCTGTGGCCCAATCAAAGGCATAAATGTTTAAAGAAATAATGTGTGTATGTCATAGAGGTCTGAAGAAGGGGACCCCTAAAAGCAAATCAATGGTGTTCACAACCAGCCCAATCCATGAAAGACCAACACTGAACACAATCACAGCACATGGAGAGTCGGGGGTGGGGGGGGGCTCCTGAGGCTTCATTATGAAAACCCAACATCTCTCATCTGGGTCCATTTTGCTGAACAACCTCAATACCACAATTTGGTTTCTCCAATACTCAGATACAATAAAGAGGTGTAGATGGGAATTTTCTGGCTGTAGAATGGATCATCTTTCAATGGTAAATTAATTACATTTGCATTCTAGCTCATTCAACTGTCACTTAGGTTACTACGAATCAGCTCTTGAGCATCCCTCTGGTTCTGGTACACTAATAATAATGATGCTTCTGGACCCACCAGCTTAAGAACAGAGATGGGCCACTGTGACTGCTCAGAGGAGTGTCTCCATGGAAATGCTTTGCCTTGGTAATCAGACAGCCTTTCTAAACAGCATCTTCATCTCATCTCATTCTAATCACAGCAGTTATGTTTGCTGGGTTCATGTAAAGTTTATTGTTTGAAGATTGGCATGCAGTGGTTCAATCCCACCAGACATAAACCAAGAGGTCTTGAATGGAGAAATATCAGGAAAATCTCATTTCTTTTTTTTTTAATTGGGGTATAGTTGCTTTACAATGTTGTTCTGGTTTTGGCTGTACAATAAAGTGAATCAGCTATTTGTATTATACATATATTTCCTCCCTCTTGGACCCCCCTCCACCTTCCTCCATCCCACCCATCTAGGGGACCACAGAGCACCAAGCTGCAAGATCTTTTTTGACTCACCTGCTAGAGTAATGAAAATAGAAACAAAAATAAACAAATGGGACCTAATTAAACTTAAAAGCTTTTGCACAGCAAAGACAACCATAAACAAGATGAAAAGACAACCCTCAGAATAGGAGAAAAATATTTGCAACGAATGAGGGATTAATCTCAAAACATACAAACAGCTCATGCAACCCAATATCAAGAAAAAAAAAAAAAAAACAAAGATCTAAAGATCTAAATAGACATTTCTCCAAAGTAGACAGATGGCCAAGAGGCACATGAAAAGATGCTCAACATCACTAATTATTAGAGAAGTACATATCAAAACTAAATCTCATTCTAATCCTTTTCATATTCATGACAAACACAGGGTTGAAACAATGGCTACAAGATACTCATGTTTCCAACAGATGACTGTGGCTTCATCAGCAATCAGGGGCCGCTGAAGCTCTAGGGGGCTTTCTGGTTCTGATCCATTCTGAGATTAACAGGGAAAGGAGAGATAGGATAAGATATCAAAAATCCATCCCCAGAATCACATTTAATGAAGGCTACAAATTTGGGGGCATTAGTTATCAGAAAAGAAATCAAGTGTAATATTAGGTTCAGACAGTAAAAGTAGAAGATGCTGTTTGTGACTTCAGGGGAGAAATCGGGAGAAACAGAAAAAAATAAGAAGGAAGAAAAATGTATGGTCTGGTGGCCACGGAGTGAGATAATCCAAGAGATCATTTGGAGCACACCCAAACAGAACTGAATATTCAATGGGAGTAGAATGCAGGTATTAAGTCCACTGCCCCAGTTAGTGAACCCTCTCTTCATACTAATGATATGAAGCTTATGCAGTAAACAGTAATTAGTGACCAAGAAACCCACAGTTCAGGTTTGTCTGAGAGCAAAGTCCACAGAGGAATTATAAAACTGTGGACAGAGAATGCGATCAGGAGGGAGATGGACTTGGGTGTAAAGAAAAAAATATTTGCATCCACCCTAATCATGGTACCCAGGTATACCTCACATCTTCAAGAAAAACCTTGATTTTTATCAAGTTAATACTTTTCAATAAACTCACTTGTAAAATGTTCATTAATTAATGTGATTTAAATCCTAATTCTGTGAGGTATAGCACATAAATTAATTAGTAAATTTAAAATTTTGCCTATAATTTGAATAATGTAGAGTTTATGAAGCAGTCACTGCGATCATCTTTGCCACCATGGTAATAATTTTAAAATCCATATTATATATATATATGTTTTATAAATGACTTGGAAAAATAGTCTATCGGTCTTAATTTAATCTTCAGCCAAAATCAATTGCTAGAATACCTGTTTGTAGTGTCATATACACATACACACATGCTGTATTAATTTTCTATTGCCTCTGTAACAAATTAGCACAAACCTAGTGGCTCAAAACAACATAAACTTGTCTCACAGTTCTCTATTTCAGAAGTCTGATGTCTGACATGGATCTCACTGGGCTAAAAAAAAGGTGTTGGCAGGACCAGTTTCCTTCCTGGAAGTCCCAGAGCAGAATCTGTTCCCTTGCCTTTTCCAGTTTCCCACATTCCTTGACTTGTGCGCCCCTTCCATCTCCAAAGTCAGCTATCTCATCACTCTGAACCCTTCTCTGACTCACTCTTCTACCTCCCTCTCCCATTTCTACAGACACATGAGACTACATCAAGTCCAACTGAATAATTCTAGAAAACCTCCCTATTTTAAGGCCGTCTTGTTTGCAACCTTAATTCTGTCTGCATCCTTAATTCCGTCTGCATCCTTAACTCCACTTTGCCATGTAGTATACATGTTCACAGCTTCTAAGTATTAATGGACATCTTTAGAGGGGCATTACTGTCTGCTACACTTATCTAACAACTGAATCAAAGGTAAACCTGGAGACGGGAGTCTCATGTATTATCTCCATAGAACACCAAAGCCAAAACTGGAGATTGGTGCATATAAAGTCATGAATGTTTAAATCATTTCAACATGAAATCATGTTTCCCTGTTGTACTTGAGCCTCAGGGAACACAATTGATGTAATGATAGTATATATTTAGATTTCTACCTTAACTAATAATTTGAAGATGTAAACATGCTCCATAACCTTCTATGGGTCATCTTTTTATAGCAACAATAATAACAAGTAACATTTACTGAGTACTTCCTATGTGCGAGACAAAGTGTTTAGTGTTCTCCAGGTGCTTTTACTACACTGCTCACTTCACAAATGAGGAGCCTGGGGCATGAATCATTCAAAATTTAGCAGGGTCACATGCATAGCTAGCATCAGAGCTGGGATTCAAACCCAGGACTGCATGATTCCAGATCCTGCACTTTAAACCATCATGCAAAACCAACTCTTCCTTTCTAAAGCAATATACACTTCGCAAGAATTTATTCCCTAATCGACTTGTTGTGAAAAGAAAGTGAAAGTCGCTCAGTCATGTCTGACTCTTTGCAACCCCATGTACTGAAGTGGGTAGCCTTTCCCCTTTCCAGGGAATCTTCCCAACCCAGGGATCGAACCCAGGTCCCCACGTTGAAAGCAGATTCTTTACCAGTTGAGCCACCAGGAGAGTGTTGGAGTCAGTAGCCTATCCCTTCTCCAGCGGATCTTCCCAACCCAGAAATCAAACCGGGGTCTCCCGCATTGCAGGCAGATTGTTTACCAGCTGAGCTTCCAGGGAAGCCCGACTTGGTATGATCTCAATATTAAAGAAAAAGGACAACTAACTGGAAAGATTCTGTCCCTCTGGCCAACCTGACCACTCTCCCCTGATCTCTCCTCTAATTCTAGGAGAGAAATGAAAGAAAAAGCAGGAGAGAAAAAGTCATAGTTCATGCAAGAAATGAGGAAGACAGAGAGAGGGTAGGGAAGAATGGGAGTGGGATATCACAAGAGGCATTTGGGGATGACTTTCACCTGCTCCAAAGAAATAGGACATAGGCAATGCCTCCCTAGCAAAGACTGGCACACTGCTCCACCCTACCTTTTAAACCCCAGTTATTATAACACATTGTAACATATGGAATGCTCTGGAAACATGAGAATGGAAATAACATCCATCCTAAAGTATAAATAACTTTAAACTGATAACACAGTAGGAGTAAGAATAAAATATACCAAATAAAGAAACCGGGAATTATATTTAGGATATAATCTATGTAAAAAAAAAAAAAAAAAAAAGGACTTTAAAATTCACTCAGACTGGGACTTCCCTGCTGGTCCAGTGGTTAAGATTTTGTGCTTCCACTGCAGGAAGCACGGGTTTGGTCTCTGGTTGGGGAACTAAGATCCTGCATGGTGCAAGGTGCAGCCAAAAATAAAGGCACCAGAATATTGAAGTAAAGTCCATAAATTTAGAGCATTCTATTTAAAAAAATATAACATCCCAGCAAACTGGATCCAAAGCCAGAACACAGTGTGATTTAGACTCATTTTACCTGACCAAAATAGAGTATTCTCTTTTTAAGAGACAAAATCACAGAAGTTTATTGTTCCCTTTGTAATAGTCCAAGGTGAGCATTCCAGGTTGGCAGACACATCTGCTCTACATTTGTTGACTGAAGGACCCACGTTTATCCTTCTGTATCATAACTCCAGCCCTAGGCACTGATGTAGTCTGCATAAATCACAGATGTTCTCTTGGATTCCAGCTGGTGGGAAGAAGAAAGAGAACATGGAGGAGGCACACTCTAAGGAACAAAGCCACAGCCTGTAAGTTGGCGCCCATCCTTCTGACTGTACTCCACTGGAAAGAACTTAGATATGCCGCCAGGGCTAAATTTAAACAAACCAGCCATGGAATTAAAAGTCGCTTACTCCTTGGAAGGAAAGTCATGACCAACCTGGATAGCATATTAAAAAGCAGAGACATTACTTTGCCAACAAAGGTCCATCTGGTCAAGGCTATGGTTTTTCCACTGGTCATGTGTGGATGTGAGAGTTGGACTATAAAGAAAGCTGAGCGCCAAAGAATTGATGCTTTTGAACTGTGGTGTTGGAGAAGACTCTTGAGAGTCCCTTGGACTGCAAGGAGATCCAACCAGTCCATCCTAAAGGAGATCAGTCCTGGGTGTTCCTTGGAAGGACTGATGCTGAAGCTGAAACTCCAATACTTTGGCCACCTGATGCGAAGAGTTGACTCATTGGAAAAGACCCTGATGCTGGGAGGGATTGGGGGCAGGAGGAGAAGGGGGCGACAGAGGATGAGATGGCTGGGTGGTATCACAGACTCGATGCACGTGAGTTTGGGTGAACTCTGGGAATTGGTGATGGACAGGGAGGCCTGAAGTGCTGTGATTCATGGGGTCGCAAAGAGTCGGACATGACTGAATAACTGAACTGAACTGAAGAAAACTAGGATGGTTGGATAGGCATGGGCTTCGCCAAAATTCCATTTCTATGGCTGAAGAAATATTGGATTTTGGTAAATAGTGATCAATATCTTCAATAGTCTCCAAATTGCCTTCAAGTTGTGAAATTATTACTTTTATGCTTCAAATTCATGCTTGTCAAAACCACATCTAAAATTTGGATAAAATTGGTACGTGGTAGTTTAATATTCTATGGAGGCAAAATTGACACATAATATTATATAAATTTCATGTGTACAATGTCATAACTAAATTGGATGTTTGTATGCACTACAAAGTGATTAGCACCACAAGTCTATTTACCATTCATCATCATGCAACTGGTTCTCTTCACCCATTTCATCCTCCCTGCAACTTGCTTTCTCCCAGTAACTATGAATCTATTCTCTATGAGTTTGTTTCCGTTTCATTTGTTCATTTTGTTTTTTAGATTTCACAAATAAGTGAAATCATACAATATTTGTCTTTCTCCACCTGACTTATTTCAATTAGCATAATACCCTCAAGGTCCATCGATCTTGTCACATGTGTCAAGAATTCTTTTTTTATGCTGCTGAGCAGTATTCTACTGTTTGTGTGTGTGAGTGTGTGTGTATCATATCATTTTTATTAATCCATCCATTGATAGACACAAGTTGTTTCCACATCTTGACTGTTGTAAACAATACTGTAATGAATGAATATTGGGGTTTGTATATCTTTTTCAAATCAGTGTTATCATTTTCTTTGGAGAAATACCCAGAAGTGGAATAGCTGGATCATATGGAAGTTGTCCCCTGGAGAAGGAAATGGTGACCCACTCCAGTATTCTTTCCTGGAAAATTCAATCGACAGAGGATCCTGGAGAACTACAATCGATGGGGTCTCAAAGAGTCGGCCACAGCTGAGCAACTGAGGACATGGCAGCAGTAGTCTTAGCTTTTTGAGGAATCTCCATTCAATTTTCTATAGTGGCTGCATCAGTTTACATCCCCACCCACAATGTATGAGGCTTCTCTTTCTCCACATACTCTTCAACACTTGTTATTTCTTATCTTTTTGATAATTGCCATTCTAACAGGGGGGAGGTGATAGTCTCAGTGTGATTTTGATTCACATTTCCCTGATAATTAGTAAACCTGAGCATCTTTTCATGGGTTTGTTGGCCATCTGTATGTCTTCTTTGGAAAACTTTCAGTTCCTCTCCTTTCTTTTTAATCAGGATGTTTGTTTTTATGTTGTTGAGTGGTGCAAAATAGAGTATGTTATTACACACACACATACACACACATGCGCTACAAATGTGCTTTAATAATAGAACCATGGAGCCTTTTTTCCTCTCTCCATATTTTTCTTTTCTTTCTTTTTTTTAAATTTAAGAATAGTTGACTTACAATATTGTATTAGTTTCAGGTATACAACATAGTAATTCAATACTTTATAGAGTATACTCTATACAAAGTTATTGATTATATTCTTTGTGCTGTACATCCATGCAATTTATTCATTTTATAACTGGTCATTTGCATCTCTTAGTGCCCACAAACTGATGAATGGCTAAAGAAGATGTGGTATATCATGGAATATTACTTAGCCATAAAAAAGAATGAAATCTTGCCATTTGCCACAACATGGATAGACCTGGAAGGCATCCCACTTAATGAGATAAGTCAAAGAAGGACTCATACTCTGTGTTTCCACTTATATGTGGAATCTAAAAAACAAAACAAATGAGCAAATATAACAAAACAGGACCACTAAGCATTTTTATATGCATGGATTATCTAATTTAATTTCCACAATAACCTCATCAATCAGAGGTGAGTATTAATCTAAGTTCACATTTGTGGATGTTGAGGTCTGAAGGGGTTGGGCAGCAAATAGCAAAATCAGAATTTAAACTTAAAGCTGGTAACCAGAACATTCATCAGCATAAACTTAGGCTGACCTTTACATGAACTTTATTGATAAAATATAAACTCTTGCAACTGACATTTAACTTTTAATTCACCTGGGGACAGAAGTATGCCTTGTATAAATCAGAGTCTAGTCACTTTACAATGCTGTGTTAGCTTCTGCTCTACATCAAAGTGATTTAGCCACACCTTTCATATTGGAGTTTTTATCTAGCTCTTGTACCACCTGGCAACTTTATTCACCCCTCTTCCCAGATCTGTGGGGTCAAGGCTGCAGGCCAGACAAAAGATTTTACAATTATCACCATCTTCTGCCCTCATCTGCACACTGCAGTTTACAGATTACAAGGCTCACGTGTATACCTTATACATCTATCACAGACCTCATATACGTTCACTCCTTATAACAGCCCTATTAATTACAAGGGAAATTATTAGTCCCATTTTAATGATAAGAAAAAGCTGGGAGTAGAGAAGTTAAGATCACCCAGAGCTTTTAACCTAATAGTAGAGCAGAGACTTAACCCCAAGCCCAAAGCCTTTTCCACTAATCCACACTGTAACAGAGATATAGAAGAGGTACAGTATCATCAAGACTTTTTAAAGGCCATGGAGAGATCTTTGAAACTAGAAGCGTAGAAAAAGCAATCCTCTGTAACCAAAAGAAAAAAAAGGAGAGGAAGGGGAAAGAATAAGTTTAATTTTGTCAAAAGTCAAATCATGGAACGTATTAATAGGCAGGAAAACAGGTAATGAGAACATCATCCACAAATGTAGAAAGGAGCTACATAGAAGTAAATCTGCAAAGATTATAAATGCACAAGAAGTGGCTGTAAACACACAGCTGAAGTATGAAGCCAGTGGTTATGTGGGGCGTTGGGCTCCACGGCACCTCTACCACAGACTCACGGGACAACTTTAGGCAGGTCTTTCTCCTTTCACTGCTTTGATTTTTTCATTCAGTCCATCATAGTAATCTGTCCATGAAACAAGAGCCTTGAACAAAAAACACTTCACCAAAATACATGACTGTGATTGTTGCTGTTAAGTTGCTAAGTCGTGTCCGACTCTGGACCCCATGGACTGAAGCATTCCAGGCTTCCCTGTCCTCCACTATCTCCCAGAGTTTGCTCAAGTTCATATCCATTGAGTCGGTGATTCTACCTAGCCATCTCATCCTCTGTCACCCTCTTCTCCTTTTGCCTTCAATCTTTTCCAGCATCAGTGCCTTTTCCAATGCGTCAGCTCTTTGGATGTATGACTACTTCCTATCTGGGATTGGGTGGAGAGGGAGGTGGGAGGGGGGATCGGGATGGGCAATACATGTAACTCCATGGCTGATTCATGTCAATGTATGACAAAAACCACTACAATATTGTAAAGTAATTAGCCTCCAACTAATAAAAACAAATGAAAAAAAAAATAAAACCAAACTTAAAAAACAATAAAATAAAAGCATACTGATTAGAATATTATTGAGCATGTAGAGTTTAAGATAGCATAATAAATATTGTTTATTATATAATCCTATAGAATAGATGAATGCAGCCTACACATACAATAGAAGCCATAAGAGTCTGTAATAATCTGAATTTTATTGCAATATCCTCTTCGGGGTAGAAAACTAATAAATGCTATGCTACTGTTCTAATATCTCTGTACATTTCTCTAAATCATTCTTCCACAAAAAATAAATAATAACCTATCATTTTCTCTCTTCTGCACAATTGTAATAACCTACCAGCTGATCCCCATAATTTACTTTTGTTCTCATTCATTCTCTACAAGGAAGGGGTTATCTTTTTAAAACACAAATATGACCATTACATGGCACTTCCCTGATTAAAATTTTCCTGTCATTTTCCATGACGCTCATGCTGAAGATCAAAATAGCAGAGTTGAGAAATCCCAGAACAACCCAGCACCCGTAAGTACTGCCAGCTCATCTCATTCTACTTTCTCCCTTGCTTTTTGTGCTCCGGTCATTTAGATTCAATAAATATTTGTTCAATGAGTGGGTGAGCGAATAAAAAAGCAAACAACACATTAAGTTTTTTTTTAATAAGAAACAATATTTTGGTGAACCAAACACAATAAATGGTTGAATTTCAGGCACTGACAACCGCCAAATGGGGAAGAATCCTGGCGTCTAAGGACTCTCCCATAGTCTTCCATACACTGCTTCTGTTACAACATGAACCACACTGAACTAAAAGCAAAAGCTACCCAAACAAGATTCTAATAAATAATCCCAAAATTTGTATGGAAACACAAAAGACCCCAAACAGCCAAAGTAATCTTGAGAAAGAACAAAGCAGGAGGTATCATACTCCTTGACTTCAAACTATTACTACAAAGCTACAATTAACAAAACAGCATGGTTCTGGCACAAAAACAGACACATAGATCCAGGATAGAGAACCCAGAAATAAACCCATGCACTTCTGATTAGTTATTCTACAACAAAGGAGCCAAGAATATGCCTTGGGGGGAGGGGAAATCTCTTCAATAAGTGATATTGGGAAAACTGGACAGTTACATGTAAAACAATGAAACTAGAACATTTTCTCACACCCCATACAAAAATAAACTCAAAATGTACTAAAGACTTAAATGTAAGACCTGAAAACGCTTGGAAGAAAACATATGCAGTACTCACTTTAACATTGGTCTAAGAAGTAATTTTTTTGGATCTGTCTCCTTGGGTAAGAGCAACAAAAGCAGAAATATAGAAAGAGACTACATTAAACTATAAGCTTTTGCACAGTGAAGGAAACAATCAACAAAACAAAAAGTCGACTCACTGAATGGGAGAAGATATTTGCAAATGATATGTCTGATAAGGGGTTAATATCCAAAATAGGTAAAGAACTCATGCCACTCAATATCAGAAAACAAAGAATCCAATTAAATGAGCAGAGAACCTGAATAGACATTTCTCCAAAGAAGACAATACAGATGACCAACGGATACATGAAAAGATGTTCAACATCACTAATCATCAAAGAAACACAAATCAAAACCACAGAGAAATATCACCTCAGACCTTTCAGATGGCTATTATGAAAAGGACAAGAAATAACAAGTGTTGGAGAGGATGTAGAGAAAAGGGCATCCTCACGCACTGTTTGTGGAAATGTGAATTGGTTCAGCCACTAGTAAAAGTGTATGGAGTTTCCCCAAAAAGTTAAAAATTGAGTCACCATATGATCTAGCAATTCTTCTCCTGGGTATTTACCCAAAGAAAATGAAAACACTAATTTGAAAAGATATATGAACCCTAATATTTATTGTAGAATTATTTATAATAGCCAAGATATAGAAGAAACTGAAGTGCCCACCACAGGAGAGTGGATAAGATGTGCCATATAGTATATACTGGGTTGGCCAAAAAGTTCATTTGAGTTTTTCCAAAAGATAGTACAGAAAAATTCAAACAAACTTTTTGGCCAACCCAATATACAATGGAACATTCAGTTCAGTTCAGTTCAGTTCAGTTCAGTCACTCAGTCGTGTCCGACTCTTTGCGACCCCATGAATTGCAGCACACCAGGCCTCCCTGTCCATCACCAACTCCCAGAGTTTACTCAAACTCATGTCCATCGAGTCGGTAACGCCATCCAGCCATCTCATCCTCTGTCGTCCCCTTCTCCTCCTGCCCCCAATCCCTCCCAGCATCAGGGCCTTTTCCAATGAGTCAACTCTTCGCATGAGGCCAAAGTATTGGAGCTTCAGCTTCAGCTTCAGCATCAGTCCTTCCAATGAACACCCAGGACTGATCTCCTTTAGGATGGACTGGTTGGATTACTCAGCCATAAAAAATGAAACATTGCTATTTGCCACAGCAAGGATGGACCCAGAGAATATTATGCAAAGTGAGGGAAGTTAGAGAAAGATAAATGCTCTATATTTCACTTCTATGCAGAATCTTAAAAAACAAGCATAACAAACAGAAACAAACTCATAGATACAGAGAACAAACTAGTGGTTACCAGAGGGGTGGGGAATCAGAGAATGGGCAAAATATCTGAAAGGGAATAAGAGACACAAACTACCAGTCATAAACAAGTCATGGAGATGTAGTGTAGAGCACAGGCAATATAGTCAATGTTGTAATAACTTCGTGCGGTGCAAAATCTATAAAAATATCCAATCACTGTGTTGTACACCTGAAACTAATAACATATTATAAGTCAGCTACACCTCAATTTGAAAAAAAAAAGATTTCAGCAAATTGCATGAGATGATGTCTCAGCAAACCAACACCACAGTTACTCAAAATGCCTCCTTAAATGGCAAAAGAAAATCATACCTAAGTGGCACCAAAGCTAATGTGTGGTTTAATTCAAGGATTATCAGTGAGAACAGCCACTGTACAAGGGATTTATTTGATTATCTATCCTATTCTTTGGATTAAGATGATAATAAGGAGAAAACAAAGAGAGTGAAATCATTTTAGTCTTGTGCTATCACTCCCCACCCACCAGTGAGGATCTGTTTTTCTACTGTAGCCTTAAACACACAAAATCACCCAACAGGCCTGGTGACATGCCAAAGGGAGTTCAAAAGGACTGAAGGATCTTTCTAAAGTCATGTTTAAACCAGATTGTCCCAGCACTTCCTTCAAAGAAGTTATCTGGCTGACACATCATTTACCTTCTCTGATAGGTTTGATGTCAGCTGGAAAAGGAAGCTAATAAAGGGGCAGAGATGGGCCTCCTTTTTTGCAATTGATGGTGATAAATGAGATTCAACTCCCAGCATCCTGGGAGAAGCTGACTGATTTGTCCCAGCCTTCACACTAAGGTCCTTAACGACAAACATGTCACTTCAATGATAATAACTTCATCAATAAAAGGGGGAAAATCCTGACAAACAGGAAGATGAGGCTTTCTCTGCTGGTGATAATGCTAAATTTTCTTCCTGAAAACTAAAACTGAGTCCAAGGTACAAATAGAAAAAGATCAGTAGCTGCTCCTAAGCACCCAGAACAGACCCTCACGGAACAGGTTGTGCCATTTGGCAGAGGAACTGAATTTGTGAAAAACAAAACAAAACCCACATCCATAGGCTGAAGGATCCTTGAAGGCAGGGACTGTGTCTTAGTCTCAGAATCAGAGAAGTTCTAAAGTCAACTTTCAGGATTTCCTTCTCCAGCCACACAGTTCCAAAGCTTCAATTCTTCAGCTCTCACCCTTCTTCATGGTGCAACTCTCACATCCATCCATGACCACTGGAAAAATCAGCTTTGACTGTACAGACTTCTGTTGGCAAAGTGATGTCTCGGCACTTAAGTCTGTTTTCTACGTTTGTCACAGCTTTTCTTACAAGGAGCGAGCATCTTTTAACTTCGTGATTCCAGTCACTGTCCACAGTGATTTTGGAGCCCAGGAAAATAAATCTGTCATTGTTTCCATTCTTTCCTCAACTATTTGCCATGAAGTGATGGGGCCATGTCCCAAATACCGCAGGGCAACTGAACCCGAGCTCGAGACTACTGAGCCCACAGCTGCACCTAGAGGGCCTGAGTGCTGCAGCAAATAGACGAAGTATCTCACATGTGGCAAGGACGGCCCAACACAGTCAAATCAATAACAAAGAGTGCTTCAATAAAGTAAATTTTCAATGAAATAATTAGGTGATTACAGGAGCCCAGCCTGGCACTCTGTGATGACCCTAGAGGGATGGGATGGGAGGAGGGGGGACGCTCAAGAGGGAGGGGTGTATATATAATTATGACCGGTTTATGTGGTTGTACTGCAGAAACCAATGCAACATTGTAAAGCAATTACAAAAAAAAAATAAATTAAAAAATTTTAAATAAGTAAATAAGTGAATTAAATTAAAAGGCTTAGTAATAGCATATTAAAAAGCAGAGACATTACCCTGCTGACAAAAGTCCGTCTAGTCAAAGCTATGGTTTTTCCAGTAGTCGTGTATGGATGTGAGAGTTGGACTATAAAGAAAGCTGAGTGCCGAAGAATTGATGCTTTTGAACTGTGGTGTTGAGGAAGACCCTTGAGAGGCCCTTGGACCGCAAGGAGATCAAACCAGTCAATACTAAAAGAAATCAATCCTGAATATTCATTGGAAGGACTGATGCTGAAGCTGAAACTCCAATACTTTGGACTCTTGATGCAAAGAACTGATACACTGGAGAAGAAGCTGATGCTGGGAAAGATTGAAGGTGGGAGGAGAAGGGGACGACAGAGGATGAGATGGTTGGATGGCATCACCGACTCAATGAACTTGAGTTAGAGTAAACTCCGGGAGTTGGTGATGGACAGGGAGGCCTGGCGTGCTGCGGTTCACGGGGTCGCAGAGTTGGACACAAGAGAGTGACTGAACTGAACTGAATAGTAACACTTAAACATAGCTGCTGCTGCTGCTAGCCACTTGTAAATAATAAGCCATAAAGAATAAGGAAATCTAAAAGAATATAATGGAATACTGCTGCCAGTCCTTGCTCTTATTAACTAGCCATGGGCTCTCACCAGAGGTACTTCCCTTCTTTAGTTTCCTGTCTGTAAAATGATGGGCATGAGGCAGATGATAAATAGGGCTCATTTCGAAGTCTAATAGTATGTTACTATAGAACATGAAAATCCTAAACATTTTATTGGTAACTAGAGGCCAACAGAAAGTAGGAGCTTTTAAAGTTTTACATCATTGGATCCTAACTTTTTCTATTTATGTACTCCTTGGAAAAGTTCATGGAAGTTATAATCTCCCCTTAAAACTGTAAGCATAAGAACATGTGGAAAAAATCTTGCATATCACTTTAGAGATCTTACTAACTTCCTGAAGTCTATCCACTGAGTTCCGAGTTAAAACTCTCAGCTTAAAATGAAGCATTGTCTTGTTTTTCAGTTGGGAAATCTTCCGCATGGATACAGACGCTTCAAGAGCTTAAACACCCAAGGTCAAGTAAGGTCATTATAAGACATTTCGTTAGGAGTGATAGAAATATGTAACACTCCCTATGAAGTATTATTCATGCCAAAATGCCAAACTTGAATCTAACAAAGTCATTACATCTAACTACCACGGAACAAGAAAAACAGGGGGCAGAGTAACTTTATTTTTTTTTAATTATTTATTTAGTTTACTTTGCAACATTGTATTGGTTTTGCCAAAAATAAAACACAGGGATGCAATCAGCAAAATCCAGCCTTTGGGAAACTCTACAGGATTCATCTTCCTTTCCATTCAGTCTTTCTGACTCGATTACCTGGGACCTTCACCTTCTTTCCAAATATGAGAGTCCCTTAAGTATTCATTCTATTGGAGAGCTTATATTTTTTTTAACTACACCTGCACAGTCATTTTTCTTTTCCTCTCATTTCTCCCTCTCTCTATTCTACAAAATCCACTGCTTTCTATTCTTGCCAAGACCAAAGTTAAGAAACATTGATGAAGGGCCTGCCACAGCCCTCTATAAACTGGAAGGATTAAGAAATTAAGAGCTGGGATAACTAGACAGTTGCTTGACATAGAGTGTGTGTGTGTATTTGCCACTTGCTGCTGCTGCTGCTGCTGCTAAGTCACTTCAGTCGTGTCCGACTCTGTGCGACCCCATAGACGTCAGCCTACCAGGCTCCCCCATCCCTGGGATTCTCCAGGCAAGAACACTGGAGTGGGTTGCCATTTCCTTCTCCAGTGCATGAAAGTGAAAAGTGAGAAGTGAAAGTGAAATGAAAGTGCATGAAAGTGAAAGTGAGAGTGTCTCACTAAGTCAGTCGTGTCCGACCCTTAGCCTGCAGACCCGTGGACTGCAGCCTACCATGCTCTTCCATCCATGGGATTTTCCAGGCAAGAGTACACTTAGTCATGTCCAATTCTTTGCAACTCCATGAACTGTAACCCACCAGGCTCCTCTGTCCATGGAATTCTCCGGGCAAGAACACTGGAGTGGGGAGTCATTCCCTTCTCCAAGGGATCTTCCCAACCCAGGAATCGAACCCACGTCTCCTGCACTGAAGGCAGATTCTTTACCATAGAGTATATGCAGCAAACATGCCTTTCCCCTTTTTATGTGTTTGCAATTGCTCAGAAATATGCTAATAAGATTAGGACTGAAATAAATAATTACTTAGATTTCTATCAATACAGATCTTATTGAATTAAAATCTCCTTCCTATTTCTGTAGTCTAATATCTTATCTACTTCAAAGCTCCTAACTCTTCCCTTTTTTTTAACTCCCCTCTTTTTTCTAATATTTGCTTGTTTATTTTTGTCTATGTCGAGACTTAGTTGGGGCACTCAGGCTTCATTGCCCCAAGGCATGTGGGATCTTAGTTCCCCAACCAGGAATTGAACCCACAATCCCTGCATTAGAAGGTGGATTCTTAACCACTGAAGCACCAGGGAAGTCCCCCTAACTCTTCTCTTAAAGTCCCTGATACTATTCATTTGTAGTCACTTACAAGGCTCTATCCACCTCTGCATCGTTACCTAATTCTCTCCTGCTTTGAAAAATCAAACTAAGAAGGGCATATTTTAAATAGATAAGCAACAAGAACCTATTGTAGAGTATAGGAAACTCCATTCAATACTCTGTAATGACCTAAATGGGACAAGAATGAAAAGGAATAGGTATATGTATTAAACATATGTACAACTGAATCACTTAGAGATACACCTGAAAGTAACACAACACTGTTAATCAACTCTACTCAAAATAGAAAATAAAAATTTTAGAAAGAAAGGTTTCCAACACAGTTGTCTCATTATCTTCCATTTGAGAAACTTTCCTTCTATGATCTTAAAACTCTTTTTACCTATGTGTGTGTTTATTATTTTTCCTGTTTTGTCAGTCAATCTAGACAGGTATATTTGGAAGCAACTTTAAGTTAGTTTGCTTTCCTCTCCTAGTCTGAAATACAACACTGAATACTTCTTAATTAAGCCTTCTAGCTGTCAACCCCTCTTCCAGGAAAAATCAAAATACAAAAAAAGTTTATTTTTTGGCCACAGTTTGATAAACTTAGGCACTTACAAAATCCCTGCTCTGGCATCACTGTAGAAGCTATGTTTTATTTCTATAAATGTTTTATCTTTTTTATGTAACCCTCTAAATCATAGGATAATGACATAGCAATTTTGCCTGAAGATCTACTACTCATCTGTTCTGAAATGTGATGCATAGTAAAGATCTATTTGGGGATTGTTTTGACCATTCTTCTCTCGCTATAAAGAAGATGGTGCCCAGGGAATGCTTCAGTGATGAATGGCTATCTTTGAAAGGCACGAACACACTGCTCCCAGTTAATGACAGCTAACTGTTGACAGGGCTCTCTTCTGATCCCTGATACACCCACGGGCAATCCCATTCATCCACTCACCACCAGCCTCTCCTGTAAAATATCCATTCCCTTTTAAGACAACATTTCAGGTTATCAGAAAGATGAACTTAATGTGAAAATTACAAGTCTTTTACCTGGGAAGTCATACAAAGAAGAATAATTAAGATGTTAAACAATTTGAACTCAATAGAAATACCCCTCCCCCCAAAAATTCATGAAACCCTTTTACAGGTGAAAGGCTTAGTGACCAAGTGAAGTCACTGAGTCGTGTCCAACTCTTTGAGACCCCATGGACTGTAGCCTACCACGTTCCTCCATCCATGGGATTTTCCAGGCAAGAGTACTGGAGTGAGTTGCCATTTCCTTCTCCAGAGGATCCCTAGGGATCGAACCTGGGTCTCCCGCATTGTAGGCAGATGCTTTACCGTCTGAGCCACAAGGGAAGTCCTTAGTGACCAAAAGGATGAATAAATGTAGGACATGTATTGAGAGCGCAACTGAGCCTTTTATCCCTTGAGTTCTTTAAAAGATAGTTTAAAAATAAGCTCAGAAATTTGAGGTCGACCTGCTAAAAGCAAAGATCTGCACCAAATGACTACTTGCTGGCCGTTTTTTAGCTTTGTGACCCTCATATATTGGCACTTACAGGCCATTTCACTCTCCTTAAAAGCTGTCAATTAAAAGAATAGTATGACAGTTTTAAAACCCTATAGAAAATTTGTAACTGAAGTGAATTCACTTTAGTTTCTTGTCAGTTAATTTTTTAATTAACCTAATTCTTCTAAATTAAAATAAACCATATGAAGTCATTTCTCTAAAATTATTCTAGCCGTCCATATGTCTAGCAATGTACACAGATGGAGAGGATCTGAAATGTTTCTAAAATCCAGTGGAACTGCACACATCAGGGGGTTACAAGGAAAGTCATCATATGATGCTCCTAGAAGAAGTGACTTCTACCAAGTCCTCTCAAATCTCACCATCAAATTTCCCTCCTCTGGGTCCTGCTCCAATGCCAGAAATACTTTGCTCGAGGTTAACTCTTATAAATCCAAACCCCACATACTAATGTAAAATGTGCCAGATTCATGGGGCTAAGAAGTCATTGCCAGTTATGCACACCTGAAATGAGCAGGTAACAGTCAATTCCATTGTAGATGATTGTGACAGACTTTGGGGAAACGGAGTGCAGCCTAGCCCTAGCACATCCTACACCTGGATGTGAAGCTCAGTCCATGAGAACACAAACCTGAGCCGAACAAATTATCCAGAACCATTCACATCCATCAGAACACAGCTTGCCACCACATGTCTGAACAAGTCTCTATATTTCCCTTATTCGCTCTATGTTCATCATCTCTCCCTTCGTCTTTCTGTCATGTTTAGAGATGTACGTGACTATATAACACTTGCAAAGGGCATTCCCTGTAAGTCTTAACAAAGTTTTCCATCCTGCACACAGTGAGATGGAGAAAGTCCAGAGGACTTTTTCCAAGGTCTTGTTGCCAGGGCAGACAAGCTGAGCTGTGTGCTTTAGTTGATTTTATTTTAATTAGGAATGATTTTGCTTTTGTAGCTAGCTGGTTGACCACTGGCAGAGGCTTTTTCTTACTCTCTGATTTTACAACTCACACTCCTAAAAGAGGCAGGAGGTGACAGCGTCAGAGGACCTGAGTTAAAATCCTGGCTCTTAAAGTTTCACTATTAACATGCACTGTTTATGAAATGCCTATAAGAAGCCAGACTTTGATGCTTTAAAGATGAAAGACATAATCCTTATTTTCAAGAAGCCTGTAGTCCCCAAGGAGTGTAACATATGCAATGCAATGTGGTGAGTGAAGGAATAGGGTGAACTTAGGCCCGGGTGGTGGCTGGACCCAGCTCAGGGCAGGCGGTTCCCAGTTCCCACCCTTCTGCTCTGGGGTAGGGATACCAAGCTGTCTGCTCCTCTGGAAGATCTTGGGATCTAGAAAAGGCATTTTCCTCAAAGAAGGAGCACCCAACTCATGCAAGAAGATTCAGATAACGATTGCGATGAAAGCAGTTAACCCTCGAACTACATCTGGAAGGCAGGAGAGCAGGCCGAGGCAGCACAAGCAGCGGTTTTCCAAGCAGAGGAAACAGCACAGACCAAGGCCAAAACAAACGCAAATTCCCGTGTTGATTTACATTACATGCAAATCAGCTCCCCATCTTTCACCTCTAGGAGGAAAACGGGAACAATAACTCCTGCCTGGCTACATCAAGAGTTGCTATGTGGATTAAATACAGAATATCAAAGGGCTATGTAAACTTGGAAGTCCCATTATCACCATTATGAAAGAGAAGTGTGATCCAGGGCTCCGTCAAGATTCAACTCAATGATAACCACGCTATGTGGCAGAAGGAGCCGCACCCTGGCTTTGCCACTAACCCACAATCTGTCCTCTGCCATCCTGCCCACCCCACCCCATGGGCCTCAGTTTTCCTCATCTGTAAAATCAGTGGCTTGGACTAAGGAACACTTCTGTCCCTTCAAGATGCTGCCATTTTATTCCTAATTCTCCTTTAAATCTAGTTGCCAGTAAGCAGCACGTGGCTCTCCACCCCCAGAGTATTTCTTTATTCATTCCTAACATTTACCTTGGCAGCCAAAGCATAAGATTCATCAAGCGTGTTCGACAATCATGGCACATTTCCTGTTTCCCTCTGTTTGCTCCGCAGGTCATAGACACAGCACTGAGCCTTTCCAGGGCTCAGCGAGATCAGGGCTGCTGGCCACTTAACAAAGGCTCCCTGCCTCCCAGGGGCTGAGGAAAGTCCTGAGCACAGGCTGGGGTTGTTTGGTTTTGAGGTGTGCTGGGATGAAAGGCAGCCTGGAAGTGGAAGATTCGGTCATTCATTAATTAATTATAATTGTGGGTTTGTTCTTAAGAATGATTCCTTTGAAATTACTTTCCATCCAACAGCGGCTGCGACAGAGGATCAGATATTCAGAACTGTCTCCATTTCCTCTGCACAAGTATTTTCAATCCAGGACCTGAGATTCTGTCCTGATCTGGCTCTTGCATTGTGAGTCCCTCCCATCCTTGCTTTAGAGCTGGGGTGTGTTTATTTGGGGATTGGGTAGGGGCAGGTGTGTGTCCGTGTGTTTAATGTCTACTTTTTCAAGGGAAATCTATGCCACCCCAAATCACCTGTCTGTGAACTTCAATCAGACCTTTTCCAGATAAATGGACAATGGGAAAAACCCACAGACAGACTAGAAAGACACCTGAGACTAATACCCACCTAAGGTCGTGGGCCACACCTCCAGGTTACCACTGGGAGGGAGAAACAACCTGGCATATCGATGTGACTCTAAACAACAGCCCCATGTGTGAAGGCCCGGGGGCGCTTTGGGATTGACCAAGAGGAAACACGTGTTGCACAATGATAGGATCTTGTCGGTACAGCTGTCAGAAGAGGGAACTCCCACAGCAAAGGGCATAAAGCCATCTGGGGCAGTCTGGGGCGGCTCAGTTTTGTGGTGCCAGGGAGTGGACCAGAGCCCAGTCCTGCCCCAGACACAGATGGGACCATGAATTCCAACCAGAGCTTCAGCCAGAACCCCTCAGTTTCCCTCTATGCCACAGGAGGCGGCTGGGGCCGGCCAGGGAGCTTCCCCCGGGCTCCCAGTGTCCATGGTGGTGCCGGGGGTGTCCGCATCTCGCTTTCCTTCTCCTCACCGAGCTGTCCACTCCCTGAAGGGTCTTGGAGGTCTGGAAGAGGCAGTTCCCTCCTAGGCGGAAATGGGAAGGAGATGATGCAGAACCTCAATGACCGCCTGGCCACCTACCTGGAAAAGGTGCGTGCCCTGGAGGAGGCCAATGTGAAACTAGAAAGCTGCATCCTGAAGTGGCATCAGCAAAGAGATTCAGGCAATAAGCAAGACTACTCCCAATATGAGGAAAGCATCAGCCGCCTGCAGGAGCAGGTAAGATCCTGGGTAACCCTGGAACTTGAGAGGGGACTGCATTTCCAGGAGACCCATGAGAGGAGAAATCAGTAGAAAAGATAATTTGCAGGAAAATGACAAAAGGAGCTTCAAATAATCATGAAAAAAGTATTCAAGGATATTTTCTTTCTTTTCCCCAGTGGCTCAGATGGTAAAGAGTTTTTTCATTTATTTATTTATTGCTGGCCTTGGCCTTTGTTGCTGAAGTTCTGAGCTTTTCTCTAGTTGTGGAGAGCAGGGGCTTCTCTCTAGTTGCGGTACGTGGGCTTCTCTTGTTAGGGAGCGTGAGCTCTAGGGCATGCAGGCTTCAGTAGTTGCAGCTCCCAGGCTCTAGAGCACAGGCTCAACAGTTGTGACAGGCTTAGATAGCATGTTTAATCTTCCTGGAACAGGGGTCGAACCCATGTCTCCTGCATCAGCAGGCAGATTCTTTACCACTAAGCCACCAGGGAAACCCAAGGATATTTTCTTGTGCATGTTAAGTCTCTTCAGTTATGTCCAACTCTTTGCAACCCTGTGGACTGTAGCCCACTGGATTCCTCTGTCCATGAGATTCTCTAGGCAAAAGTGCTGGAATGCTTTGCAATTTCCTTCTCCAGGGCATCTTCCCAACCAGGGATCAAACCCTCATCTTATGTCTCTTGCATGGGCAGGTGGGTTCTTTAGCACCAGTGCCACCTGGGAAACCCAAGGACATTTTCTTATCATACCTTAAATATGGAGTCAGGAAAGTCTGTTTTGTGTATTTAATCTTCTGTACATGAATTATATAGAAAAAAATGGAAGGAAAGCAGGTGCTGTCTGGTACCACTTATGATCCGACAACATAATCATAATGATCAGGGCTGGTCTTCATTCCTCATGCTCAGTGCACAAGGCACGAGAAAGCATTTACGTCTCATTACATCAGCTCCACTCCACCGCAAAGTCCTGACAACAGTGTGCTTATGCATCAAAAAAGGCTGAGTTGTACTATTCTGGAGATCACACGTAAAAGCTGTCACTCCACCAGCAGATACATCTTTGTGATTTCCCTGGGTGCTTCCTTTTGGGGACTGCCAGAAGTTCCGAATTCTAGCCACTCACAGTTTTGAAAATGGCATATTGCTAAGGAAAAAAATAATAAAAATGGGTCTGATTTTTAGAATCTTAAGAGTTAGGATGGCTTACGGAGACTTCTTCAAAATATGAATAGCTTTTCAACCAAACATTTTAAAACCTAACCTCACGCTTTCTGCTCATTCAGTAGTGTCCAACTCTTTTTGACCCTATGGACTATAGTCCACCAGGCTCCTCTGCCCATGGGATTTTCCAGGCAAGAATACAGGAATGAGTTGCCATTTCCTACACCATTATACCTTCTGAGATGTCTCACAACATTGACTAGAAGTACAGGGAATCCAGTCATCTAGGTTATATTTTAAAGCTATGTAAATTCTCTTAAGTAAAGTAGTCCCAGAAAATTTCCTGTAAGATCATGATTGAACCTATCCTAGAAAGAGCATCACAGGTTTCCAATATTTCTAAGATACTATTTCTCAACACTCAGTTGTCCCTGCTTGAATCAAGATAATAGAAATCTGTCCTCATAATGAACCCTAATTATTGAATAATCAACCTAATAGCTGACTGTGTAATTGTCTTAACTATATAGTACATGGTTGTCTTTACCAAAAAAACAAGGTGACTCAACAAACCTTACCATACTGTTTTTATTAGTAAAGTTGCTTTGGTTTTAGAATGGAGAGGACAGGGGGTTTTTTGCAAATGGGAAGCTAAGAACATAACTCCCTAAAGAAACGTGAGGTTAGACCTGGTCAAATAATCTATCAGCTGACAGCAGAAAGATGGAGGAAAGGGGACAGAAAAATTTATCGAGTGATTATTATATGCCAGGCATCATGTCAGGTACTGAATACACTCATCAGCATGGTCCAAGAGCTTTCTGCAATGATGGAAACATTCTGTCTCAACTGATTTATTTCTCATCACAACCCTGGAAAGAAATTGAAGCTCAGAGAAGTGAAGCAGCCATCCAAAGCCACCAGGAAGAGCCAGAGCTGGGATTCTAACCCAGGTCTCTTTCTAATGGCCTCGTAATTTCCACATAGCATGGTGCTGGCCAGTCTGCCTCATCAAAAATGATGTTATTTGTTAATAAAGATAATGCATTCCATTTGTTAATCATACAGCACATATTTCATACCCATTATCTTGTTCTGTGAAGCAGGTGTTTTTTTCCCCAATTTATGGTTGAGGAGACTGAGGCCAAAATTCTTTGGAACAGAATTGAGAAAAGCAAGTGGGGACAATTACAAGGAGCAGGTGGCTGGCCCACTCTCCAGGAAACCCCAGGTTCTCAGTTCTGACACTAAATAGGAAGTTCCTTCAGCTTCAAATTACATTCACTTCTGGATTTCTTTCAGTTGTTTTTCTCTGTGTTTGAAGAAAACAGCTCTTTGAAGTTCAGATGGTCTATCAGACCTTCCCTGTTTGTAGGTGACAAAACAGAGGCCCAAAGAAGTCCCACCATGCCCAGGACTTACCCCTTCCTGGGCCTTTCAAGACTCATGAAATGTTCTGAGTAGATATAGCACGCTCCCACCCCCCACTTAGTATCACCAACTCAATGGACATGAATCTGAGCAAACTCCAGGAGAGAGTGAAGGACAGGAGAGCCTGGCGTGCTGCAGTCCATGGGGTCACAAAGAGTCCGGGCATGACTTAGTGATTGAACAACACCCCCACTTTAGGGATGTTAAATGTTACTCCAAAAGTCTGTAAGAAAATATTTCAGGAACTCCCTGGTACGAGTGGTTAGGACTTGAAGCTTTCACTGCTGTGGGCCTGGGTTCAATCCCAGGTCAGGAAACCAAGATCCCACAAACCTCATGACCCAAAAGAAAAAGAAAGAAAGAAAGAAAGAGAAGAAAATGATTTCAAAAATTAATCTATTCCTTTGAAACACAGAGTTGGACATCGTCATGCAAATATTAGGGTGCAGAATGGCTCTCAATAGTACTATATTTGGCTCGTTGGTTTACAGTCACAATTTCTGTTCTCCTCTCCCTGGTAGATTACACACCCTGAAGCAGTGATACTACACTAATACACAAACTAGATTATTTTAAAAGAATGAACTCAGGTCCTTGGGGAGAATCCAGGTGATTAATTACAACACAATGCAATACCTATGCCTCATGTATTATTTCTCAACCCATTCTTATTCATTCATTACTGTGAAGGATGGCTCAGAAATAGTGGTTGTATCATAATACTGTATCAGGTAACCCAACGAGGAAGAAATAGTTTCGGTTTTTTAATTTCTTCTATATCAACTCATGTACTCTGAGAATGCCAACTGCAGAAATCAGACTTTTGATGTGGGTTTTGCCATGGATAAATTATCAATTTAATTCAGAAAAACCAAATAAATTCACAGATGAGTTTTTAACTATACACACTGCTTTGCATCCTTCTTATTATTTTAAATAAACTTTTCATGTGGAGTATTTTTAGATTTACATGGTACAGAAACTTTCCATAAATCTCTCACCCAGCTCTCCTCATCATTAAAATCTTCCATCACCATCGCACATTTGTCACAACTAACAAAGCAACATCAGTACACTTCTGTGAAATAAATTCACCTTTGTCTCAAACTTAATACCTGTATTAGAATAGAGAAAGTGACATTATTTTTTAATTGAAATAGAGTTGATTTACAATTTTGTGTTCATTTCAGCTGTGCAGCAAAATAGATCAGTTTTATATATATCTACATGTAGATGTATAGATATCCCAGGTGTTGCTAGTGGTAAAGAACCCGCCTGCCAAAGCAGGAGACATAAGAGACGTGGGTTTGATCCCTGGGTTGGGAAGATACTCTGGAGGAGGGCATGGCAACCCACTCCAGTCTTCTTGCTTGGAAAATCCCATGGACAGAGGGGCCTGGTGGGCTACAGTCCATTGGGTCACAAAGAGTCGGACACGACTGAGGCAACTTTTTTTATATTCTTTTCCATTACGGTTTATCACAGAATATTGGATATAGTTCCATCCACTATACATTCTGTAGAGCACAGAATATCATTTATCCATTCTATATGGAATGATGTTCTTAATGATCACTCCATGGTCTTCCAGTTAGAAGTATATTATACATAAGGTACTTCGTTGGAAAACTGTGGTGTTTCCAACACAGGTGGTATGTTTTATTTTCTGATTTCATGGAGTGTTCAGGGCATGGTTTCTCTGAATGTCAAGCAAAACCTCAGGGAACAGCTGAGGCTAACTGCAGGGATCCCCAGGCCATTTTGGATGGAGGTACTTATCATCTCCCATGAGCTTAGATCATGCAAAGACTAAACAGCCTGGAGGGGAAAACATTGGTATGAAGTTCCTAAGCAGCACTGTAGAGGAAAGACCAGGAACTATCTACAGAATCCCTTTTGAAAATTATGACAGTCGTCACGATGCCGTTTGGAATCCACTAAGGGAATTAAGAAGTTGGGCATGGGCAGCCAGTCTGGTTATCTCCCATCATGAACAGCAAAGCAGAGAACACATCTCAACATTTAAACCCTTGGATTTATCCAGTGCAGACACTGGCTCTAATTACAAAAGTGCTAGCTTGTTTTAAAAGAAAATTAAACACTTTACATTTTTCTGAACTAATTTAGCTTCAACTGATTGTTTTCAGAGTGTCTACACTGTGCCCAGAAATGCTATTTTGCATTATTTTATTTAAACTCTTCTAATCTAATTCTCATAACTCTATGGTTGTTATTATTGCTATTTTATGGATGAAGAAGCCAAGACTTGGCAGAGCTCACTCAGCAGGTGGATGCTGGAGCAGGACCCCAGGCCCTGCTCTGGGAGTTCCAGACCCAGTGTCCTGAACACCTCTGAATCCTGCTATTGTGTATTCATGACACAAAATTCCAAGTAATCAGTGGAGCTTAGAACAGGGCCAGATTTTTGAAAGGTGTCTTTGTGTCAAAGTATAAGTTTGTCCTAAGAAAATCCTCTCTAATTAAAGCAATTATCTGTATAAATACAATGGGAATGTCACAGATTCTTTGGCTCCAAGTAAGTTACAGAAGTTTGGAGCTAGGACCCCTAAGGTCACATGTTTTCAGGACAAGCTCCTTATTTGTAAAGAGCTGAAATGGAACTGAAGTCCACAGAGTTAGGTAACTGACCCAAGTTCACACCAATAGTCAGTAACAGGAAATAAAAGGAAAATCTGCTGGTTCCCAGTTCAGCGCAATGCTTGGTACTTTTGACATTGAGATATCTTCCATACAATTTTCCCCAAGACAATGACATACATTAAAATTGTGTGTCATATATTTCTCTGATATGTGTATTTCTATGATTACAACTACCTAGAAGTATTTACAAATCAAACATTTATATACCCAATTTCTCAGGTGGATACTTCAAAAATAATTCTCTTTTTAAATAAAAAATATATACACATCTAGTGAAAGTCTTTAACTAGAGGCAGTTACAAAGTTAAAGTTTTAACACAAAGTTTATTAATCTACTTAATTTATGGTAGAGAATTATTTCAGTTAATATTTTTAATTTTTTGTTTTTTTAATTAAGTATAGCTGATATACATTGTTTCAAGTGTACAGCATGATGATTCAATTATATACATATGTATATATATATACATATATATATATCCTTTTCCAGATTATTTTCCATTATAAGTTATTACAAGAAATTGAATATAGTTCCCTATGCTATACAGTGTGTGTGTGTGACATGGTTGCTTAACCATGTCTGACCTTTGTGATCCATGGATTGTAGCCCACCAGACTCCTCTGTCCATAGAATTCTCTAGGCAAGAATGCTGGAGTGGGTTGCCACTCCTGTCTCCACAGGATCTTCCTGGCCCAGGAATCAAACCTGTGTCTCCTGCCTTGCAGGCAGATTCTTTACCATCTGACCCACCAGGGAAGCCCATGCTATACAGTAGCTCTTTGTTATTTATTTAATATATAGTAGTGTGTATCTGTTAATCCCAAATTCCCAACTCATCCTTCTCCCCTTTCATTTAATATTTTAATAGCTACAACTGGGGCATTCTCATCATTTAATACTTTTCAAACACATGTACATACCTGTAAGTTATGCATATGGCTATGGTCATTTAGGGCAAAAAATAATTGTGGTTAGTTCAGTTCAGTCACTCAGTTGTGTCTGACTCTTTGCAACCCCATGGACTGCAGCACGCCAGGCTTACCTGGCCATCACCAACTCCCAGAGCTTGCTCAAACTCATATTTATTGAGTCAGTGATGCCATCCAACCATCTCATCCTCTGTCGTCCCCTTCTCCTCCTGCCTTCAATCTTTCCCAGCATCACGGTCTTTTCAAATGAGTCAGCTCTTCGCATCAGGTGGCCAAAGTATTGGAGTTTCAGCTTCAACATCAGTCCTTCCAATGAACACCCAGGACTGATTTCCTTTAGGATTGACTGGTTGGATCTCCTTGCAGACCAAGGGACTCTCAAGAGTCTTCTCCAATACCACAGTTCAAAAGCATCAATTCTTTGGCACTCAGCTTTCTTTATAGTCCAACTCTCACATCCATACATGACTACTGGAAAAACCATAGCCTTGTCGAAAAACAAGAAAACTCTGGAAAAATCATAGCCTTGTTGAAAAACAAGAAAACTCTCTTTTCTTAAAAGATACCTTCTGAAGTATTTAGGGTTTGAAAGGACAAAACAAAAACAAGTCGAAAAAACCGAGTCAGACACGACTGAGTGACTTTCACTTTCACTTTGTGTGACTCTTACTAGATAGTTAAAAGGTATTTTCCACAATTACTCTCCTTCCCCCATCTATATCATTCTTTGAGCCATTGCATCAATCCTATCAAAAGTCAATATAAAAAACACAGTGAAAGTGACTGCAGACCATACCCTTACTACAAAACCACTCTTGTGCTTTGAACTTAGTAGGTTCTCAATAAATATTAATTGACTTGACTGCTCATTATTCCACTGCTAGAAAATAAAGCCTTATCTGCTGATGAGTCAGATTCTCAGAAACTGGGCAGAAATGCAGTTGTCCTGTGGATTTGCATGCGCCTGAAGTGACTCTTGGTGTGTGCTTTACAGATAGCAGATGGCAAGGTGAACAACGCGCAGATCATCCTTCTCATTGACAATGCCAGGATGGCAGTGGATGACTTCAGCCTTAAGTAAGTTCCTTCTTCACAGTGTTGTGTTGGTGGAGGGGAGGGGACGGGGGTTGGTTAGGTTTTTGGAATTGTTCTTGTTTCTTTTTCTGTGTTGCAGAAAGAAAACGTATCTCACCATTACCCACATGTAAAATCTTAAGTTATAATGAAAAGGCATGCTGCTGCTGCTAAGTCGCTTCAGTCACTAGGGTCCAGACAGATATTTGCTCTTGTTATAACAAGATTTGTTAAAAAATCAGATATAAAATACACTTTTTGGTATGGGGAAATTTGAATACAAATCCTTAGATGATATTAAAAACTTATTATTGATTTTTAGGTATGATAATGTTACTATGCTTATTTAGAAAACTCTCTTTTCTTAAAAGATACATTCTGAAGTATTTAGGGTTTGAAAGGACATAATGTCTATAATTTACTTTAAAAGACAAGATAGACTATAGATGAAACGAATATGGAAAAATGTTAATAGCTGCTAAATCTAAGTGACGGACATATGGCTGTTTATTATGCCATTCTCACTAATGAAAAAAATAAAATTGGATCACCATCATAGAAAAACCTGCATGAAACATAAAAAGTAAGAAATTTAGCCTAAAACTAAGATGAATCCTTCCAATAACAAGTGTTCTGTTCTCTTCTTTCTAACCAAAGGTATGAAAATGAACACTCCTTCAAGAAAGACTTGGAAATTGAAGTTGAAGGTCTCCGAAAGACCTTGGATGATCTGACCATTGTCACCACAGACCTAGAACAGGAGGTTGAGGGGATGAGGAAAGAGCTCATCCTCATGAAGAAGCGTCATGAGCAGGTAGGACTCCCAGGATCTCCAGGCAACCAGTACAGCTCTTAGTCTGCACATTTCAGGTGACTCAGTCGCTCCAGAAGAAATCACCACCTGAATGCCAGCTCTATTGTCTTCAACCTAAATAATCATAAGGAACCATATACATATCTAATTTTTCCACATTCACAGCTACGCCAAATACAACAGCCAAAACACAATTCCAATTAACTATGACATCAGTCAACAATTTTGTTAATATACAATGTTTATCTAGACCTGATTATTAATATGATGTGAGAAAAATAAATGTTTAGGATCAAACTTCTTTCATTAACCCAATGTGCAGCAAGTTGGAGAACGACAGAATAGACTCTGCCACTGGTCCAGATTATATTTAATATAGTTATATTCTATAGTAACTACATAGTTACAGTTACTAGTTATATTTGATATAACTATTGGCCAAAATTGAGGCTCAACTGCCAAAATCATTTAACTGACTTTAAAAGTTAGCATCCATTTAAAATCCCTGAGACTCTGATGAAAAGATAAAAAAAACAATCCCTATTTTAGGCAAACAAAACTGCTTATCCAGGAAACTCGCCTTCTGCACAGCTGGTGAGACGTGATGGTTAATGAAACCTTTCCTGTGGTTTCTGGGTTTCATGATACCTCATGGGCCTCTTGCCTACAGAGTCATAATACACTGACAAGATTTTGAAAGTCTCTACACCATTTGGCTTTGGGTTACTGAACTGCTTCCCCAAAGCTTTGGCCTATAACCTGAAATGTTCAAGTGTTTCACTGTGTCAGCATTTCATTCATGAACATTTGTTGAAGAGTACTTTATACTGTATGTAAGCAAAATTCCTTGTAAAATGTTTTCAACCAGGGATTAAGTCAGTAATCACAGGGGCCATTTTATTACCTGTCTGGTGCTATTCTTTACTTCATAAAATTATAAGAGAGGGACTTCCCTGAAAGTCCATTGACTAAGACTCCTCACTTTTTCCACTGCAGGGGCCCTGGATCCAATCCCTGTTCAAGGAATTAAGATCCCACATGCAGTGTGGTGTGGCCAAAAAAAAAAAAAAATATATATATATATATATGTATGTATGTATGTATGTATACACACACATATGTAAGGGGGGAAAAAAACATGTTTTGTCATCAACAAATAAAAACTGAGAAACCAAACCAAGCCAATGAAGGAGTGGCAAACACATAAGCTGAATTTTTAAGAGATCTGTGTGCTGCTTCCCATCAACACACTTCTGGCCTTCTGATTGTCAAACTGATTCCTTTTCTCTCTCTGTGGTTAAACAGGAAATAGAGGAAAACCATGTGCCAAATGAGTTCAAGTCAACGTGAAGGTGGATACAACCCCAGGAGAAGATCTGATTAAGGTCCTGGAGGATATGAGGCAGGAATATGAGTTTATAATTAAAAAGAAGCATCAAGACTTGGACACTTGGTACAAAGAGCAGGTAAAAGAAAGATGCCCAAACTTCCCAAAGTTTCCACTTACAAGTGGTCCCAATGCCAATGCCTCTCTTCTCGGCTTGGTCTCACAGTCAGCAGCCGTGGCCCAGGAGGCAGCCAGTCCAACAGGTGTGCAAAGCAGCCAAAGTGACCTTCATGAACTGAAGCGCACTTTCCAGGCCCTGGAGATCGATCTGCAGGCACAGTGCAACAAGGTGAGTTTGAGCTGGAAAAATCTCAGGTCAGGTACCACCTCCTCCACAAAACCTTCTCTCCGGGGACCGTCTCTCCAACTCCCTTGGGGCGCTTCTCCATCCAAACTCCCACTTTCCATCCAAATTGTCCACAAAGAGGATGATAAAAGCTATCATTTATTGAGGAGTCCATGCTGTGCCACATTCATTATATTCAATGTCATCAATCCTCATATTAACCTTTCCAGATAGGGCTGGTGTCCCCATTTTGGAGATAAGGAAACCAAAGCCCCAAACAGTTAAGTGAATTGCCAGGGTCACACAGTTAATAAGTGACCAATGGTGAAGCCACATGGTGGTTTGTATGGGGGTGGCAGTTCTACACTCTCAAAACCTCTATCAGTGCTCTCCCCCTTACAACCATGCCGCCCCCTTCCAGTTCCAAGAAAGAGAAATTCTGGTGCCAACATTAGCAAGTGGCAAATCCAGGCTTGCTGACTCCAAAGTACGGCTCTATTACTGTGTATGTGTCTTATACCGTGAACAGTCTTATACCCAGTGAGCAGTAAGTTCTGTGTCTAAGTCATTCCTTTGATCATCATGGGTTTCAGTAAAAATGCTTTTAGGAGTGTTATAAGCACTTAAAATTTATTAAATAAAATCCATCATTGAATTTCCTTCTTAGCCTATCTGAATATTCTAATCATTCATCAATACCATTCCCCAGTGCTACTCTGCTCTCAGTCTTGAGGAGAAATAATTAGTTCATTTCGCTGCAGGTGCACCTGGTAAATTACTGTTACATTTTAGGAATCAGTGACGATGGACAGATATTTAAAATGTACACGGTTAAGGTGATGATAATGAACACAGAAATAATTACACTATTTTATATTATTTAAATACAAATAAATTAACATATTTTAAAATTATCTAAATAGTTTTGTAGCTTTCAGAACATTTTAGCATTAGAAATTTCACAACAACCCTGCAAGGTCAGCTTGACATTTATATCCAGTTTCATGCTTTCTGCTACCTGACACTATTCTAAGTAACAGGATTTGATAATGAAGGAGTTTGCATACTACTGTAGATGATAGACAATAAAGGCACAAATCATCAAAATTAATAACATGCCAGATGGAGGAAAATGCTGCAAAGAAATGAAACATGAGGGAGAAGTTAGGCTTGCCAGGAGAAGAGCTGTCATTTTAAAACCGGGTGGTAGGGAGAGGCCTTACTGTTAAGGTAAGAGCTGAGCAAAACCCTCAAAGTGATACGAAGATACATTACATGGCTATGGGGAGGGAGCTCCAGGTGGAGGGAATAGCAAATGCACAGGTTACGAGGCGTGGGTGTGTCGGACTGGTTGGAGGAACAGCCGGGAAGCCAACCTGGATGCAGTGAGTCAACAGAAGGAAGAAGAAAGGGGAGAAGAGGAGGCCCTAGGGTTAACAGTGGCACCAGATTCCCCTTGGTCAAGGGGAATTTGAAACAGAGGGTATAGACAACTCTTTGAGGAGCTCCGCAGTAAGCAAAGGCGAGCAGAGGAATTGGCTGATCGCTGAAGGTAGTTACGGTCTCGAGGGAACAAATTTTAAGGTGGAAGAAATTCTGTGTGAAAGCTGGTGGGAATAATCTAGGAGGGAGGAAAGCGTTCATGTTGCAAGACGGTGGGTAATTGCTGAAATAACCGTGGCACAGACAGGGGCGGTTATTCCCCTCATAACAGGAGGGGAATGAGTGTCGACACAGACTCATGTCTGTGGGTGGAAGCTGGCAGAGCTGGTGGGAGCCCTCCCCTGAGGGCTTTCATATCCTCAGCGACAAAGGAAGCAAGATCATGGGCTAAGAGAAAGGACAGGGAGAAGGGCAGTTTGCAGACAGAGGAGAAGGAACAAAAAAACCCTTTGGGAGAACAAGAAAGTGATGAGACCAGGGACATGTAGGGTAATAGCTAGGCAGCATGAAGGACCCCCTGGACTTTAGCAGCCCTGATGAAGTGCAGGGTGCTTTATTAGCTATGAATGTCTCTTTAAGGTTAAAGTTATGTGTGCTAGAAAAGTAGATGGTAAATCCAAACAGAACAGGGACTTGAACTCGGTTCTCTGCTTCCTTCATTTTGCAGCTTTCAGAATTTCCTCAAAAATGACAATGTGTTACCAGATTCACCAAATTGAAATGGAAGACACACAGTGAGATTTGAATTTCAGAGGAACAAGTGCTTTTTTTTTTTTTTTCAGTATAAGTAAGCCCTTGTGCAATATTGGGGGAATATTTGGAACACATTTATACTAAAAAAAAATTACTGATTGCTCATCTGAAATTCATACTTAATCAGGTGCCCTCTATTTTAGCTGGCACCCTTACTTGAGACCCTTCTCTGAAGATACAAAAAGATAGCAGTCCTGACTGCTATTTCCTTCTAGGAGCTTTCAGTCTGGCCAGAGACAAAATGTAAGCAGAAGTAGGTAAGGAACAGATCAGGGCAAGGTGGGGTATACTCACTCCCAAACAAGCTACATCAAGAATAAATACTACAGGAGTGCAGCTAAGTTGCATAGAACTCCCTGACACAAAGCCTTTATGCCCAGAAAAATGAGATTCAGAAAGTCCTGACTCCTCATTGCCTGACACCAAACCTAAAAGTCAGCCTGCTCCTCCTAACTCATCCCCAACTCCACCAAGATACCCAGCAGAGTAGTTGGTATATTCTCACTACTCAGCAAGCATGCATGCTCAGCTGTGTCCAGCTCTTTGTGAGCCCATGGATTGTAGCCCACCAGGCTCCTCTCTCCATGGAATTTTTCAGGCAAGAATACTGGAGTGGGTTGCCATTTCCTCTTCCAGGAGATCTTCTCCACCCAGAGACCAAACCCACATCTTTTGAGTCTCCTGCATTGGCAGGTGGATTCTTTACAATTGTGCCACCAGAGAAGCCCAACTCAGCAGGTTATTAAATCAAGCCATCAGTCAGTAGATGAAAGAAATCTCATTCCTCTTTCAGAAATCTGCTTTAGAAAACATGTTATCAGAGACCCAGTCTCGGTACACCTACCAGCTCCAGGACATGCAACGGATCATCTCCCATTATGAGGAAGAACTGACACAGCTACGCCATGACCTGGAGCGTCAGAATAACGAATACAAGGTCCTCCTGGGCATCAAAAGCCACCTAGAGAAGGAAATTGCCACCTACCGCCAGCTCTTGGAGGGAGAGAATGGAGGGTAAGGCAAAGATTGGCACGGGAGGGCAATGAAAAGAGAATCCACCCTTGTGTGCATTCATGTACCTAATGGTCCTGTTAGCCATCATCTGTGTAGAGAAAGAAAGGTTTATGCTGAACTTCTTCTGTAGCTACTTAGATCAGGCTGTATTCCGTTAAGTAGGAAGTGTGAATTCATCAACTGTCATTCCCAGGACACTAAGATTTGAAGTCAACAGTTTCAGTTAATATTTTATATCTTTAGAAACAATGAAGAAAGTTTGGCCACAGTGTTTCCCAGTGAGAATGCACCCAATTTTGGCTCAAAAAAGAAAAAAAGATTGAGGAATCTAACAGCAGGAAAAGACTCATAAGAGATTGAGATGTCCAGATTTTTTATCTGGAATCTCTATTTTTTGGTATAGGTGTCCACAAAAGGGCACATATGTTCTATGACCCAAGGGAAAGAGAATTTTTTTAGTACATAAATAAAATGTTACTGGACCAAACTTAAAAGAGTTTGAAAAGCCCAGGGGTTCCACACTTCAGATGGAGACACTGAAAAGGATCCCAGTGGAGGCAAAGCCTGCAGCTGGCTGAAAAGATGGAGATGACTCAGCAGATTTCTCCCCCCAGGGTTAGTGGGAGGCAGTACTCACTGCCTTTTGGGTCCAGGAGGGTTCTCCCATGAACTCCTGACCTTGAAACTACAGAACTCAAACAATTATCCTCATTAAAGAGCTATGAATGTACCAGCAGGCAAAGGAAGTTAGTTCATCTTGAGAAGTTTTTATGATTGTTGTTAATACTAAAATGAGCCTTTATCACTTTTATAGGACAATGGAAGAATCTAAGTCAAACGTCAAAGGTAAAAAATACTGTTTCATTGTTTGAATATACTTTTTTTTTAATGAATCAGCACATTTATCCATCCTTCAGTAATCATACCCTCTCGTGTACTACTGAATGTTCTTTGTTCAGTTTTTACTTTACTGCCAAATGGCCAGGAATCAACTTAAATTAGATATGGCAGAACCAAGTGAGCTCTCAATATTGTCCTAAACTATATATATATATATATATATATATATATATAAGCTCTTTGCCAGCAGTAAAGTAGATAAAAATAATCAGTGATATTATTATATCTCTATTAAATTATGGACTCAATGGACATGAATCTGAAAAAACTTTAGGAGGTAATGAAGGACAGGGGAGCCTGGTGCACTGCAGTCCATGGGGTTGCAAAGAGTCAGACACAACTAAGTGACTGAACAACAATTAAGTTATGGAGTCTGCTGGCGAAAATCCTAGGAAATTAAGAAAAACATGATGTCACATAATTTCCCAAGCTACATTCTGTTGAACACTAGCATCCCATGAGATTTTAACTGTGTATTATAAAAAGATGTGTCCTGTGGCCCAGTATGGCTGGGAATACTATGTACCACTATCCTCTTGGTGAAGAATCAGGCTATGTTTCAGTATTGAAGATGGAACAAATACTGCTGCAGGGAAGAAAAAGAAAGAGAAAGAAACCACAACAAAATTTATTTTGTTTAGCAGAGTGTTCTCAAACACCTTTGACCAGGGGACCCTGTTTTCTCAGATTACATTTAACATCTCACAGAAAAGTTTAAGAAGTCACAGTCTGGGACAGGTGGCACTTTCTGATTAGTTTATGATAAAATGTTCTAAGGCATTAAAGGTTCAGGGACTGAGAGTCCAAGTAACCATCAGAGAACAGCTGGCCTCGTTGCCATCCCTCTGCAAGATCCCAACACATGGACCTCCAGCCTCTCTTTGGTCATGTCCAGGGACAGGGAACCCATTACTGGAGGGGGTGGACAATCTACTATTGGAGAGCCTTGACTTTAACAAAGTTCTCCCTGGATCTCTATTACTGGTTTCAATTCTTCCCTCTGGTCTAGAATCGGTGTATTGATGCATCAACAAAGCAATTTTTCAAATAAATCTTATCTTTGAAAACAGTGACCATGATAAACATTCCTGGCTTCTCACGATGTTTCATATGACATACTCTATAGACCTTAAAATGAGGTCCCCAGAATGGCATTTAAGGCTCTGTAAGTTCACAGAGTCTATGATGCAAGTGCTCAAAGCCCATATAAGCAGAAAGGACCCCTCCAGCACTTGTGGTCAAATACTAGCTTCTGTATCAGGAAAACTTGAGGTGAAGGTCTTGACCTCTAGAAAATGACACTGTTCAGATACCCTCATTTCCTAGAAGGTGGGAGGAAAATCTTCCTTGGTAAGATCTCTTTTCACTCGATTAGAGTCCACCATATTGCTTAGTGATCATTTTGGAAAGCACAGAGAGCCTTTGGGTGCTGAGAACTGGGACCTGGAAAGGAGCACAGTTCAGATGGTGGGGAGAGCATGGCAGTGACCTCTTTGTTGCTTTTTTTTAAATCTGCAGCTCCAAAGATCAAGGCCATCACACAGGAGAGCGTCAATGGAAGAATAATTCTTTCTCAAGTGAATGAGATCTGAAAGTACAAGTGAGGCCAATAAAAATTTCTGCCTGTTGTAAAAACTATTTCCCCTCAATGCAAAGTCCTTGCCCAGGTGAATTCTAAGAGGTTTCCTTGGAGTTAACAAACTCAGAAACTTTTTTTCTCTGTAACAATCTCACCATAACAATCTTCATATATTGCTGCACTTTTTCAATCGAACTTGAGTTCATGAGCTTAAAGCTCTACTTTACCACTCCAGTTGTCAGATTCCCATCATTGTACATGTTTTATAGCCAATAAAACTCCATACCAGCTGCATCATGTCCTTTTTTTAAAAAATATCATAAGGCAAGACAAGACTTCAAGATAAGGTCAGTCTTGTCTTGACAAGACCTCTTTATCCTAAAAATGGATCCTCAGGGCATTGTCCATGAAAGAGCGACAGGGACCTTAATGCCCTGAAGGTGTTTGCAGCAAACACTGGGCAGAATTGTTACCTGCAGCCATGCATCTAGGGACAAGATGTGGTTCACAAGGCTCTCCAAGATCTCTAGACTTCTTCCAGCAGGAAAGTTGGGGTGGGGCAGGGATAGAGAAAGGAATGCGCAGGGAGGCCTCACTGAGATGACCAAAAACTATTCTATCTCACAGATGAATAAATGAACAACTTCAGTGCCTAAAAGAGAGTTAAAACTAGAAAAGGAAATTCATGGGGGGAATCCTCATTACAGATAGATACTGAGACCCTAAAAGGGGAAACAACTCATCCAAAATCTGAGTTGCAAACATTAGGATACAGAATATTATGTTGAGGTGTCATAAGGACTAAAGAAGACAGATTAGGCACCTCTGCCCCTGAAGAAGATGTCTTTTTTTCAGATTTTAGCTGTGTGAGCTACTACTCCAAGGCTGGTACAGAGGAGCAACACTGGAGAAAAGGAAGACATAAACCCACATATTCACTAAGACATCATCAGAAGGCCATACATGAAGCATTAGGATATTAACAATTCAATGGACCATGGGCATGGGCTTTACCATCTGAGCTACCCGGGAAGCCTTCCCTGGAAACTCAGCTGGTAAAGAATCAGCCTGCAATGGAGGACACCTGGGTTCGATCCCTGGGTTGGGAAGATCCCCTGGAGGAGGGCATGGCAACCTACTCCAGTATTCTTGCCTAGAGAATCCCCATGGACAGAAGAGCCTGGTGGGCTACAGTCCATGGGGTCACAAAGAGTCAGACATGACTGAGTGACTAAGCACAGCACTATACAGGCATGGGCTAGCCAAACTCTCCCACTTTACAGGCAAATAAACTGAGACCCAGACAATAAAGGCATGGACCCAAACACTCACTGGATTATTGCAGTTGGATCTAGAGCTGAGCCTCTAGACTCCATGTCCAGTTGTTAACCTAAAAGTACATTTAGTTCCATGTTCGTCTAACACATTGGCAATGCCCTGAATACTTTTTGTCTCTATGTTTGAATACTCCCTTGGAAAGGAGTGCTATTGATATTTTTCTGACCTGGGCATGTGTTAAAACTGGATTAGTCTTCCCTTTAAGGCAATAATTGGTATTTTCTGATTCTCAATACCCAAAGAATAGAAAATCAACCCTTAACAATTTGAAATTAGGCAAAAGGAATCCAGGATAATCACACGATTGCAAAAATGTATCATTGGTTTAAATGAAATATGTTAATTCCCTGGGGTAAAACTATAAATTTATCTTTACTGTGTGATTGCTTCCAAGAATTTCAAAAATAACCAATATATAATATCATCAATGAATTTTTGTGCAATACTTCTCTGTGTAAATTTTGATGATTTGGGGGGTGCAAGAAAAGATCCATATTAGACTGTATTAGTCCTCTTTTTCTATTTCATTCTACTAGGAGAACTTCTTCATGTTAACAGTGTACTATAGTCTCAAGGTATATCTTAAAATTAATTTTTTCTCTAGCATCAATTCACTCTGCTATTTTAGACATTATCTCTTTTTTTAAATCTAGATATTAGACATAAAATATACTTATTTTCTCAAGGTGAAATTTAGCAGTGCTAGCAAAATCTTTTGAAGAAATATTTAAAAAGCAACATGACAAGCTGAAGGTAAAGTTTTAATACTAGCCCCAGAAAATAATCCACTAACCTTGCATTTACTGTTATCATTTACATAAGACTTGGCAGTCATAAATTAAAACATAAGAATAATTTTTCAGGACTTCCCTGGTGGTCCAGTGGTTAAGAATCCTCCTTGCAAGGCAGGAGACACAGGTTCGATCCCTGTCAGAGAACTAGGATCCCATGTGCTGCTGAGCAACTAAGCCCGCAGGGCCCAACTACTAAAGCCCGCGTGCTCTGGAGCCCGTGCTCTGCAACTGCTGACCCTGCAAGCCACCACTAAAGTCCACACACCCCAATGAAAGATTGCACATGATGCAAAAAAAATTCCGCCTGCTGCAACTAAGATCCAACACAGCCAAACAAATAAATATTTTCTAATAAAAAAAAAGGATAATTTTCAGTCAAGCAGCTAAAATACTACCAAAGTATTCATTTTCGCTGTACCAATTAAGGTGAACCAACTCATCCTGGTTTGCTCAGGAAAGCCCTTAGTTCCAGGCAAACTGGAGTGGTTGGCCAGCCTATTGATAAAGAATTGCTCTTACCTTACTCTATTCAGGCTGCTGTAAGAGAATACCACAGATTGAGTGGCTTGCAAAAACAACAGAAATTTTCTCCTCACAGCTCTGGACACTGGGATGTCCAAGGCCAAGGCACCAGCAGGGTTGCATTCTGGGGGGGGTTCACTTCCTGGTTCGTAGCCTGGACCCTCCCATGATGGAAGGGGCTTGGGAGCTCTGTGGAGTGTCTTTTCTCAGAGCGTTAATCCCATTCACAGAGCCTCCACCCTCATGAACTAAATGCCTCCCAAAGACCTCACCTTCTAAAACCATCACCTTTGGGAGGTAAGATTTCAACATATAAATCTTTCAGACAAGTAGAGAGGAATTAAACCATTTTCCTGAGTAAAGAGACAATTGCACAAGTTCAGACTCTAGGCAACATAGAATAACCTCTCTCACACATCTGAGTAAGTCCAAAAACATTTCAAAATACCCATGATTATTGTATTCCAAAATACAAACTGATTAGTGCCTGTAGGTTCAGGCAAGTTGCCGACTGAGATGTTTTCATTTGTATTTGGTTTTGACCCACACACACCCAATCCACATAAAGGAGTTGGTAACAAATTCTATTGTTTCCATTACAGGAACACTTCAAGTAAATAATAGCTAATCCATTACCCAAAATCTAATTAAAGAAATACTTGGCTAATCTGGAGATGTATCATGTATCAAGTATTATTTTGGACTATTCATGTCAACATATTTTCCAATAGTACCATAATAATATGGTTGAGTGGATAGATCCATTTAATATTTTTCAGTCCAGTCAAATGCATGCCTTGACTAAAAGCTCATTTTTCCATTAATGTTTTTTATATACCTACCCTGTTAATGATGTGTGAAATTGGAAACTAAACTTCATAAAAATTCATTATTAAGGAATGTAGCAATTTTATGTCAGTAGAAAGGTCATAAAGCTTGAGAGAAGAACAAGAAGATGAATCACGAATTGTGGTGGGAAAAGGCAGGTAAGAGAAAGGGACCTGAGAAAGTTACTTTAGCACAGAGGTTCTCAAACTTGGCTGCACCTTAGGATCAACTGTGGAGATTAAAAAATTATAATGCCCAGACAACTTATAGATCAGTTAAATCAAGTTTTTTGAAGGTTAGAATATAGGCATCCATATATTTTAAAGATTCCCAGGTAATTACAATGTACAACCAAGTTTGAGAACTTGCTGCTTTAGTAGCTTCAAGTGCTTTTGTATTTGTTTGTCTGTTTCCCATATTTCTAATTTTTTAATACTCTCATGTGAATTAACTACTTGTTCAGTTCAGTTCAGTCACTCAGTTGACCACATGGACTGCAGCACACAAGGCTTCCCTGGTCATCACCCACTCCCAGAGCTAGCTCAAATTCATGTCCATTGAGTCGGTGATGCCATCCAATGATCTCATCCTCCATCGTCCACTTCTGCTTTCAATCTTTCCCAGCATCAGGGTCTTTTCCAATGAGTCAGTTCTTCACATCAGGTGGCCAAAGTATTGGAGCTTCAACTTCAGCATCAGTCCTTCCAATGAATATTCAGAACTGATTTCCTTTAGGAAGGACTGGTTGGATCTCCTTGCAGTCCAAGGGACTCTCAAGAGTCTTCTCCAATACCACAGTTCAAAAGCATCAATTCTTCGGCACTCTTTATAGTCCAACTCTCACATCCATACGTGACTACTGGAAAAAACATAGCTTTGACTAGACAGACCTTTGTTGGCAAAGTAATATCTCTGCTTGTTAATATGCTGTCTAGGTTGGTCATAGCTTTTCTTCTAAGAAGCAAGCATCTTTTAATTTCATTAATCACTGCAGTCACCATCTGCAGTGATTTTGGAGCCCAAGAAAACAAAGTCTCTCACTGTTTCCATTGTTTCCCCATCTATTTGCCATGAAGTGATGGGACTGGATGCCACAATCTACATTTTTTGAATGTTGAGTTTTAAGCCAGCTTTTTCAACCTCCTCCTTCACTTTCATCAAGAGGCTCTTTAGTTCCTCTTTGCTTTATGCCATAAGGATGGTATGATCTGCATATCTGAGGTTGATATTTCTCCCAGCAATCTTGATTCCAACTTGTGCTTCAATCAGCCTGGCATTTCTCATGATGTACTCTGCATATAAGTTAAATAAGTAGGGTGACAATATACATCCTTGATATACTCCTTTCCCAATTTGGAACCAGTCCATTGTTCCATGTCTGATTCTAACTGTTGTTTCTGGACCTGCATACAGATTTCTCAGGAGGTGGGTAAGGTGGTCCGGTATTCCCATCTTTTTCAGAATTTTCCACAGTTTGTTGTGATCCACACAGTCAAAGGCTTTAGCATAGTCAATGACACAGAAGTAGATGTTTTTCTGGAATTCTCTTGCTATTTCTATGATCCAATGGATGTTGACAATTTGATCTCTGATTCCTCTGCCTTTTCCAAATGCAGCTTGAACATCTGGAAGTTCTCAGATCACCTACTGTTGGAGCCTAGCTTGGAGAATTTTGAACATTACTTTGCTAGCATGTGAGATAAGTGCAATTGTGTGGTAGTTTGAACATTCTTTGGTATTGCCCTTTCTTTGGGATTAGAATGAAAACTGATCTTTTCCAGTCCTTTGGCCTCTGTTGAGTTTTCCAAATTTGCTGGCATATAGAGTGCAGCACTTTCATAGCATCATCTTTTAGGATTTGAAATAGCTCAGCTGGAATTCTATCACCTCCATTAGCTTTGTTGTAATGATGCTTCCTAAGGCCCACTTGACTTCACACTCCAGGATGTCTGGTTCTAGGTGAGTGATCACTCCATCGTGGTTATCTGGGTCATTAAGATCTCTTTTGTATAGTTCTTCTGTGTATTTCTGCCACCTCTTCTTAATATCTTTTGCTTCTGTTAGGTCCATACCATTTCTGTCCTTTATTGAGCCCATCTTTGCATGAAATGTTCCCTTGGTATCTCTAATTTTCTTGAAGAGATCTCTAGTTGCTCCCATTCTACTGTTTTCCTCTATTTCTTTGCACTGATCACTTAGGAAGGCTTTCTTATCTCTTCTTGCTATTTTTTGGAAATCTGCATTCAGATGGATATATCTTTCCTTTTCAGGCGCCTAATCAAATATTTTCCCAAATCTCCTATAATGAATTCTATGATGAAAATTTGCCATGTTATTTTAGCCTCTTCATTTCTTTTACCTTTGTCAGAGCAAAGTAAAATATTAACATATGCAGATAAGAAGCTCCTTAGGCAAAACATCTCTAAGCCAAGCAACTAAAAGTTTTAGTATTGGGAACACCTAAGTTAATTTTTCCTTAAAGAAATATCAGATTGTTTTAGTATTTCCCATATGTACATTTTTTTTTATTTCTCTAACACTTAATTAGACATCATGCATAAGTTCAAATAAAAAATAGTAGTTTTAAAAGAAAACATAGCAATCAACTGATTGAATCCACTTGTTTAAGAGATGAGGAAGGTAAAGTCTAGAAAGGTTAGCCAAGCCCTCCTGGGATTCAAATCTCATTCCTACCTACATATAGCACCTCTGACATATGGAAATATCAGAACTGAAGAAAGCATCGCATAATTTTTAACACTTGTTGTTGTTCAGTCACTAAGTCATATCTGACTCTTTGTGACCCCAAACTCATTGCAAATTAAAAATAACAATTCTAAACATGAACTATTGAAAAGTCAAGATAATTAAGGTATTAACTCTTAAGTTGAAAACAATTTGTAAAAATGCCAGCAACTGCAAGAAAAAAGTAAGCCTAATAGAGGTACTAGAGATTGAATATTTTTATTTTCTCTATATATGGTCTTAAATAAATTATTTCACATAGACTATATGTAGCATGGACATTTTTTAAAGCTTGTATTGTGCCAGATGATATATCATACCATTTCTCCAGGGGAAAAAGTAATGTAATTCCAAAATTACATTTTATGAACATCAAGCAATATTGTATTATGGTTACATATACACCTATCTAGCCTTTCACTTTAGAAACTGGATACTAAATAATGGTAGTTTTTTCTGATTATGCAGTAGATATTGGTGGCCCCAATGAATCCATACCACCACCATCATCACCCTACCCCACACACACCCTGCCCCGGGATTCATGCCTTTCTGTAACTTCTCCCATATTTACTTTGTCCTGGGCCATGACTTGATTTGACCAACAGAACATCAGCAAGAATGACGAAGCAGAGGTTTAATAAATGCTTACACATTAGCCTTACCCCTTGGACTGCTCTTTCTAGGAAGCCAGCTACCATGTAATAAGTTCATTTACCCTGAAACTATCACACTGAATAAGTCTAAGCTAGCCTCCTGGAGCGGAGAAGGCAATGGCACCCCACTCCAGTACTCTTGCCTGGAAAATCCCATGGACAGACGAGCCTGGTGGGCTGCAGTCCATGGGGTCGCAAAGAGTCAGAAACGACTGAGCGACTTTACTTCCACTTTTCACTTTCATGCATTGGAGAAGGAAATGGCAACCCACTCCAGTGTTCTTGCCTGGAGAATCCCAGGGACACGGGAGCCTGGTGGGCTGCCGTCTATGGGGTCCCACAGAGTCGGACACAACTGAAGCAACTTAGCAGCAGCAGCAGCCGTCTCCTGGAGAGGCCACACGAAGGAAAACTGAAGAAACCAATCAAAAGCCATAACTGAAGCTCCAGACCTATAACTCAGGTCAAGCCATTCCAGCTAGTTCTCAGCCATTCAAGCCAACCCAGCTGAGGGCCCAGATACCATAGAGCAAAGACAAGCCATTTTAGTATGCTAAATCTGAAACTGTGACCCATAGAATTATGAAAAGATAGAACAGCTGTTGTTTAAAGCCAGTATATGTTGGGGTAGTTTTTCATGCAGCAGTGGATAAACAAAACAGAGTATTTAAAATAGAAGAGTCTATTATTTTCTCAGTAACATAGCTGACTTAAAGCTAGTCCATTAACAATGTTATGTGGCAGCCTGGATGGAAGGGGAGTTTGGGGGGAAATGGATACATGTATATGAATGGCTGAGTCTGTGCTCTATCTACCTGAAATTATCATAGCATCGTTAATCAGCTATCCTCCAATACACAACAAAAAGTTTAATACAAATAAATAAATGAAACTAGTCTATTAGCATCCCATCCAACTTCCTACCAAGCTTTTTAATCATTTTAACATTGAAATGGATCTCTACAGAAATCCTGGTCCAATAACCATAGGTGAAGCACCAAAGTTTTCAAAAAAAGCCAAAGTCTTCACTCTGCAAAGATGGAACAGAGTAAAGCTAATGCTCAAGTATATTCACAGCTTCCCTCTGCGTCTCTTCACAAATGGGGGACCAAGCAGTGTAAGTCCAACCCGAAAAGGAGCATGTCAGGATGCCCAAGTAAATTCTTTTCCATCATATCTTTGAGTTTCAGTTCCTTTAACTCTGTGTTTACATTCCTCATTCCAGGGACATTAACAACATCTCTCTAAATACTTATGATTACAATAAGTATGACACAGATCAAGAGTTTCACTGAAAGGTGACCTGTTTTCAGTGTAGGTAAGCAAAGTTCTCCTTCACCAACAAACTATTAAGGCCTGCACAGATTAAGATGATCATGATCATCAAGCTGTTATAATGTTTAAGTTTTTAAATCATTAAGACCCTAGAATATTGTCCATTCATTCTAGGCATGTTTTTTTCCACAATACTGAACATTAAATATTATACTCATATATGGCCTTTAATCAATAAATACTTTTAAGATTTTTGGTGGATAGATAGATAGGTACCCTGAAGTGTTTTGTTGGTTATTTGTGTATCATAGCAACATTGGTTCTCCAACTTCCTAGATGCCTGGGATCATTCCTGTGTGTGACTCACTCTGCATCTCATTTATTCTATTACAACATCTACTTGTCACCATCTTCCTGAAGAGGATTAGAGGGTTTCTAAAATATATTTGCAGTGAGGTCATGCAAAAAAGGAAAAGAAGACTGTCTCTGACATACCTCACAATCTGATGACCTAACCATACTTACAATTTTTACTAAAGAAGTTTATATGTGTGTTTGTGTTAGTCATACTAGGGCATGGGCTATCCTACTCACCGTAAGTTCTCTTTGAAATTTAAATTAGGAGCCATCTAAAAAACTTAGTCACTAAGTTATATCCAACTCTTTTGTGACCCCATAGACTGTACCTGCCAGGTTCCTCTGTCCATGGGACTTTCCAGCAAAAATACAGGAATGGATTGCCATTTCCTCCTCCAGGGGAATCTTCCTGATCCAAGGATTGAACTGGCAGGCAAATTCTTCACCACTGAGCCATCAAGATTAAAAACTACAAGTCACTTTATGCTAATTGTTAAAGTATGCATGCCCAACACTCATATATGTGATATACATACAAACATATATTTTTAAAAAATTTTAACAGTAACAACTCTTCTTGACTGAGTTTTGCACCCATAGCCTCATTTAACTCTTATCACAACCCTGTAAGGTATTATTATCCTCATTTTAGAGTTGAGGAAACTGGGACTCAAATGGAGTGAACTAGTTGACCTGTGGTCACATAGCTAAAAATGATGACACCATCATTTGTACCCAGGATTCTTTCTACCATGTTGCACAAAGTCAAAAATTATTGCTAAAGAGCTATGTAAAACCTAGACAGAGGCAACATGCTTTGATGAACTCTTGCTGACGGTTTTTATCTAAGGTGAGGGTCCGGAGATAAGAAATCTGAATGGGCATGGTACTAAAATAATACACAGGAGTTAGAAATACCTAGGACTAGGCAGGAACTAGAGCCCCCTTCCTATTACCCAAATCTTGAAGCATTCACTCCTCTGTGCAATAGAGGTATTCTCTTAACTTGCCTAAAACCCTACTAGTCAACACCAGAGAGAAGCTTAGCAAGTTCCAAAACCAGAGAACCTCACCCCCTAGTCTGACCTTATACTCACTCTTACTTTCTACGAAAAATATCTCTCCCCATATTTTCAGAGAATGAGAAAAAAAGAGAAGGATAAAGAGAAGATGGTCATGATGGCTGGGCCATAGTCAAAATACGTTCAAGAGTCATCTGTTGGAAATATTTTATCCAGAGTCCCATCAAAAAAATATGCTCTAAGGATTTCCAACACTCTAGGAAGTAGTAGTTTGGGAGTCAATATCTAATCCCAAGTTTTACACATATATATATAACATATATAACAATCATGTATTATATACATATATATTATATTTTATATGTATTATACATATACATATATATGTATAATACATATATGTGTATAATATGTATTTTGTGTGTGTGTGTGTGCCTCTTAAATCTTAATGTTCATACCTATAACATGGGACTCTTATTACAAATGCAGATCTGGGTTTCTAGTAGGTCTGGGTTAGGGGCCTAAGATTCTGCATTTTCACAAGCTCCCAGATGATGCTGAGGCTGCTGATTTATCAACCACACCTGGAGGCATAAGATTATATAAGCATTCAATCCATGTCAGTCTATCCCCTAAACTGTCTTATCTTTAAGCTGTCTCAATAGAGTTCATGCAGGAAAGGTAGCACCATTAGAATCGCATTAGCACTGTCTTTCTCAAAGTGAGTGAAGCTTACAGGAGCACTAAGTGAGGCCTTGAAAGAAGGTGTTTCTTGGTTCTAGTCAAGAATAGAAAACAGAATAGTCTGGAAACTTAAGGAGATCCATCACCTTGTCCCAAATTATTTCTGGTGTCAATGTATTAGCACAGGACCTGAAAGGTTCACCACTATCCAGAATCATTGATGAGGATGCAAATAGCCTTGTCAGCACTGTCTATTGCTTTAGCGAACATGGCAATAGCAAGTATGCCACTATTTACATATGAATATCCACTTACAAAATTCTTTCTAAATAATCTTCTTGGACCATTTTTTTATTCACAGAACTAAATGATGTCTGAAGTTTTAAGGAAACCAACAACTCTGTGAAATGATGTCCTGTTCCACACTAAACTAACCCAGCTTGGACTGGTTGCTTTCATTGTTATTGATGTGATTGTCTCTGTTTTCAAGAACTCACACAGTAATTGGAATAAGAACCAATCAAGAAATATTTATGACGTTCCTAACATGTGACTACTATGGAGCCAGTCACTATTAGGAAGACAAAACAAGGAAGTTAGTAAAGTCAGAACTTCAGAGAAGAAAATTAAAATATACAAAACAGTCCTTTTGCCCAACTGCCATTCCTGGCACCCATAATCATGGTAGGTAGTCATTATAATTACTACCTTTGCTGGTTTCATGATAAGGAAATTGATTTGAGCTAAGAGACAAAAAGAAAGCAAGTCTCTTTAGTAAATCTCTTTCCACCCTCTTGGAATTTTCTCCCACACTCAACAAAAACTTCATACAGCCGTCCCTGACCATTCTGCCCAGTTTCACCAAGTCAAGTCCTACAACTGGCCTCACACCCTTCCCAAGTATCCAGGCATTACCACGCGACCTTCCCCCACCAGGCTCCAGCCTGTTTTTCCAGAGGGCAGTCGTCATTACCTGAATGGCAGGTTTGCCATGCAAGCTGCCTTAATGTGGGGCTTTGTAGACATCAAGCCTGAGTTGTCATTAATGTCCTCCAAAAATAATAATCAACTGACAGACCAAATAAGGGCATTCCAAGAAAACATTAATCCAAGCATTTGGGGAAGCCATGGAAAATCTAAATTTATCGCCCTTTTTGTTCTCCAAGGAAAGATCTAACATACACACAAAGACAACAGTCAGCTAAAAGTTTATGAACTTCATTTGCTACAGTGCTAAGGGTTGGATGAGCAGCTCTGGGGAAGGAGGTAGCATCTTTAATCATTCCCGCATGTACAAGGGGCTGGAACACTGGTTAGAGACCTTTTTGTGGGGATGTGGGTGATTCCATTTCTCACTCTGTCCTTTCTCCTTCCCTCTACCACATTAGAAGGGTGTGGTAGAAGGTTCTAGAAGAGACCTCTCTACAGGAAACAAGGTATCATCTATCTTGCTCCTCTGCCCCCACCTCTCAAGTAGATGCACCTGAGCCAATATGACCCCAGGGAGGAGGTGACAGCACTCAAGTCTGCTATCTTCCACCCCAGCCACACTGTCCCTGGGACAACCAGAGGGTAGAGGGACCAGGATCAGGTTCTGAGTGAGGCCACAGTGGGGCTACCTTCTAAGAGCAGACGTCCCTCCCCCAATCACAGGAACCAGAAGGAAGAAATAAGCCCCCCAGGGACAAGCACAGGCCCGCTAACCACTTCTACAGCATTTGTTGCTGTTATTCAGTTGCTAAGTTGTGTCTCACTCTTTGCGACCCCATGGACTGCTGCACACCATGTCTCCCTGTCCCCCTGTCCCTCACCATCTCCTGGAGTTTGCCCGCGTTCATGTCCATTGAATCAGAGATGCTACCCAACCAACTCATCCTCTGCCGCCCTCTTCTCCTTTTGCCTTCAATCTTCCCCAGCATCGGGGTCTTTTTACAGCAGGCATAGGGTTAAAACCACAGCCTGAGACACTTTGGGTGTCAAGGCACGCAAAGGCTGGGGGAGAGGGAAACACAAACATGTTAAGTGGGGGAGCAGTGACGGCCAGGGCTGGGAGTGCAAGGCTTTGATGCACATACGCGCTCTTCCAGGATCTTCCTGGTAGTGCTTGGAATCGGGTCTGCCTCACCTCCCCCACCAGGAACACGTAAGGGGGAGAATTCAGGGCCTATCCCCACACCCCTTAGAAATACCCCTTCTAGGTGGTCTCCGCTACACTTAAAGGATCCAAATGATGTCTGGAAGGCACCGCTGTGCTTGTCTGGGTCCCAGAGCAGGGGAGACTTGAGGCCCGCAGATATCTGCATCCTGCCTGCCCCCACCCAAGCTTTATTTCACTGCCTGCAAGTGACCTCTGACATTTATATACTTTTACAAAATTATCCCACTATAAAAAGCACCTCCAGAGGTTCTCCTTCTCTTGGTTTCTTCTTCCACTCCTCTGCAGTCAGCTCAGTGGCAAAGAATTTGCCTACAATGCAGGAGCCACAAGAGATGCAGGTTTGGTCTCTGGGTCAGGGAGATCCCCTGGAGGAGGGCATGGCAACCCACTCCAGTATCCTTGCCTGGAGAATCCCATGGACAGCGGAGCCTGGCGGGCTACAGTCCATAGGGTCGTAAAAGCAACTCAGCACGCACACCCATGATCAGCTAAATGCTTCTTTGAGGGCATAGACAGGGCAAGTAACCTTCGGCTAGCAGAAGTGCAGTTAGGGGGGTGGGGAGTTAGGAGGAGGGGAAGAGGAATTAGACCTGCAGGCAGCAATCATTTTACCTCTCTTCACCTCAAACCTACGCAGGCTTGTAGGAGACAAAATCCATTTACAAAACAAGTACAAAAATGGGTTTGAAGTTAAGCAGCAGAAAAAAGATTTTTTCCAGTTCCTGCCTTTACAATTATCCCCTGTTGTAAGTGCTGGCTCCCTTTGCAAGAGAACTTGTCAGGGATTATTTCCATACTGGCATCTATGTCTTCAAGGCATCCAAGTATCTTGTGTATCTTTTGACAGATCAAAAGGCAGAAAGAAAAATGTTCTTGGATCAACTCCCAGAAAAATCTCAAACCAGATTTTCCTGGGATATTTCAGGCCAGTCAGTGCCTGTTTTTTTATACTGTGGCCTCTTTCTTTTAAAGTATGGATTAAATGATGTGATGAATGAAAAGATTAAAAGTTCACAATTCCAGCAGCACTGGTTTCTAAATTGCTGTGCTATCTATTTTAAAAGTTCCACGGACTTTTACCATCCTCTCTGCTCTTCGGGGTCCTGCTTTGAGATGGGGAAAACAAAGCAGAGAGCAATTATGTTTGGCAGGAATGTTGTAAGGGGAAACAGATTTCAATTCCAAGTAGGACTGGAACCAGATAGATAGTCTGATCTGACTATTTTCTTGTTAACCATGGGGCTTCCCCGGTGACTCAGTGGTAAAGAATCTGCCTGCGATGCAGGAGACCCAGGTTCAATCCCTGGGTTGGGAAGATCCCCTGGAAAAGGAAATAGCAATCCACTCCAGTATTCTTGCCTGGGAAATCCCATGGAAAGAAGAGCCTGGCAGGCTATACAGTCCATGGGGTGGCAAAGAGTTGGACACGACTTAGCAGCTAAACAATTGAGAGGGGCTTTGACTCTTTTGCACACAAATACGGCCAAGTTAAAGAACACCCGGATAGTTGGTGTAGTGTAATAATTTAAAAGATGGAAACAGGGACTTCCCTGGTGATACAGTGAATGAGAACCCGCCTGCCAATGCAGGAGACAAGATCCTTAGTCTGGGAAGATTCCACTTGCAGCAGAACAGCAAAGCCCGCAGGCCACAACTACTGAGCCCACTTTCTAGGGTCCAGGAGTCACAACTACGGAGCCTATATGCTGCGACTACTGAAGCCTGTGCACCTGGAGCCTGTGGCCGGAAACAAGAGAAGCCACCCCAATGAGAAGCCCACACACCACAACAAAAAATAGACCCCGCTCACCGCGACTAGAGAAAGCCCACAAGCAGCAACGAAGACTCATCGAAACCAAAAATGATAAATAATTTAAAAATAAAAGATGGAAACGGATTTGCTTTTTTCCTGTAGTTCTTTCACGCTTATGGGGGAAAAAAATTAAAAACAAGATAAAGGATATAGTTTGCTTTTTGCTTTTAAAATTGTCACGTTTGCCAAATGCTTTTCGAGATGACTGACCAACTGTTGCTCACCGAGAAGTAATGCTGCTCTTTGCAAAATGCCAACTTGAACCGAAGTGGAAGAGCAGTAATGGTGATTCACAAACAGGTTTCCCTAGATGGGCTGGAAAGAGTTGCTTTAGCCGTGATGCGATATGAAGGGCAAGAGCGCCCCCTGCTGACCACAGAGGCAATTTAGGCCTGAACTCAGTATTCTACGCGATCAGGGCTCTCAGGTTGAGCTGAATTCGGTATCTATACAGCCTCTTGAGGAAGTAAATTAATTTTCTTCACAATTCATGCCCAAGGCACGATAGCAACTTAAAATCTCAGTAATTTGTATGACAGGTACAGTATCAAAGGACGACTACCAAAATGGAATTACCATTCCTGTAAGCCTGTCTCCTCACTAAAAATAAAACTAAACTTCAGCCTTCTTCAACAGCTCATTGAACACCAATTCCATTAACAATGAGCAAAAGAACTTATTTCCTCATTTGAAATAAAATATTGACTAACGAACGGTTTTGCTTAAAGTAGGTCAAACCCTATAAAATTGCAGGTATTCCACTCATTTATGCACAAACAGCCTGAATACAATTAGCCCATCAACCATTGACAAAGATACACAGGAAAGCCTGAAGGTGTGGAGCTGGGGGAAGGCTTCCATTCTGGACGGGACTGGGGGTGCAGGATGTAAACCCTCTGGCCTCACAACTTTCCCCAGGGCAGCCTCTGAATTCCTCTGACCAATGAAAAGTAGAGGCTAGATTTTTTTTTGAAGTATTTTGGGTAATTTAGAAAACTCTGCTCCACGTGATATACAAACATTTTTTAGGTAGTTTTTCTTCCCCCTTTTAACACAAGCATCTTAATAAAGGAGTTTCAGAGAAAAGGAGATTTTTAACATCATGTTCTCACATTGCCTGATTCTCTGTCACACAGCAGTCTTACAACTCTGCAGGGCCTTAGAACGCAAATTCCAAGTGTTACGGAATCCAAGCTCGCTCTACTTGCCGCAAGACAGGCCAGTAAATCTGAGAGGCGAGGGGTTGAGGCAAGGAAGAGACTTTATTCAGGAGCCAGGTGACCGAGAAGATGGCAGGCTAGTGCCTCAAAATAACCATCTTGTCAGGGCCTGGTTGCCAGGTTCTTTTATGGATCAGGGATTGGTGGGAAGTGAGCAAACAAAGTAAAAAGACTGTTCAGTCTTTACAAATAACCCCTAGAATGGCAAGCCTCAGGCAGGGGGATATGTTAGTTTTATTTGCTTAACAGTCCTCCAGAGGTGGGAGGCTCAGGTTATCTCCCTGAGGCAGGCTGTTATGTATGTTTATAATAACAAAATAAGGTTAAAGTCATGGGAGCAGATCCGGTGTAAATTTAAAATTAACCCTTCCCTGTTACACAAGTAGGCTTATTTGAAGGACCAAGTTGGAGAAAGTAGAGTGCCCATATCCTGAGCTGATCCAGTACTTTCTTTAGTGTCCATTGGGCAGTGATCCTCAGGTTAAAACACACACACACACATACACACACACACACAGAGTCATGGCCTCTGAGTTGTTGGATTTGTTTTGTTTTGTTTTGTTTTGTTGGCCTCGCTGCACAGTTTGCAGGATCTTAGTTCCCCAGCCAAGGACTGGACTCCTAGGCCCCTGAAGTGGAAGTTTGGAGTCCTAACCACTGGTTGTTTAGTCGCTAAGTCACATCTGACTCTTTGTGACTCCATGGACTGCTCTTTCCGAGGCAAGAGTATTAGAGAGGGTTGTCATTTTCTTCTCCAGGGGATCTTCCCATCCCAGGGATTGAACCCGTGTCTCCTACATTGCAGGTGGATTCTTTACCACTGAGCCACCAGGGAAGTTCCCTTAACCACTGGACCCCCAGGGAAGTCCCCAGAGTTGTTAGATTTGAAGGAACTAATTCCAGCCTCCAGGCAGTAAAAGCCTGAAGATATCCTTGGCCTATAGGATCAGGTCAGTAGGGGATTCCAAGGTCCATCTTAAGGATGGGAGCCACTGGGTTGAAGGGTTTCTCTTGAGTCTAGGTATAATTCAGTATAAGCTTGGAGATTTCCAAGTACAAAAAGAGAAAAGATCTTACGGTTACATTGAATGTTCATTATAAGTGCACAGCAGAAAGCCAGTTATCCAGCAGAGGGAGCAAGAGGTAAATAAATACAGTACTTCTTTCAAAGTCATAAAATGGAATCTTATGACTTAATAGAGTCCAGATGATTCATATTCTCTTCAGTGATATTATTTCCTGAAAGGTACAGAAACTTGGCCGCAGTAACACAGAGAAGAAGACCTTCCATCTCTTGACTCCAGGTCTTGTATTCTCTCCCAGGACAAAGTTGACATGAAATGATTCTTCTATGTTCATTTACCTACAGAAACATGCAATCAAATTCCTTATGTAGAAGAGAGAACATAGCAAAACACATTTCAATTGATAGTAGGCTTCCCAGGTCGGAGAAGGCAATGACACCCCACTCCAGTACTCTTGCCTGGGAAATCCCATGGATGGAGGAGCCTGGTAGGCTGCGGTCCATGGGGTCGCGAAGAGTCGGACACGACCGAGCAACTTCACTTTCACTTTTGACTTTCACGCATTGGAGAAGGAAATGGCAACCCACTCCAGTGTTCTTGCCTGGAAAATCCCAGGGACGGGGAGCCTGGTGGGCTGCTGTCTATGGGATCGCACAGAGTCAGACACGACTGAAGCGACTTAGCAGCAGCAGCAGCAGCAGGCTTCCCAGGTGGCGCTAGCGGTAAAGAACTGCTAATGCAGGAGACATGAGATGCTGGTTCGATCCCTGGGTTGGGAAGGCCCCCTGGAGAAGGATATAGCAACCCACTCCAGTATTCTTGCCTGGAGAATCCTGTGGACAGAGAAGCCTGGTGGACTACAGTCCATGGGGTCGCGAAGAGTCGGACACAACTGAGCAACGAACACACATACAGAGACACCATAAAAACAGGAAGGATTTCTAAGAAAAATACAAAGAGGGACTTCCCTGGTAGTCCAGCGGTTAAAAACCAGCCTGCCGGTGCAGGGGACGCAGGTTCAATCAGTGATCAGGGAACTCATTTCCTGTGCAGGAAGCCCTTGCACCACAACAAGGGAAGCCCAAGCACTTCAAGGGAGACCCAGTGCACCAAGACTTTAAAAAAAGAAAAATGCCAAGAGACTTCTTCCTCTTTAAAACAGATAAATTAGATTCCCTCATACTCATTCAATCATTCATTCATTTATTAACCATCAATCGTATACTTACTATGTTAATCATGTATCCAGACCACCTAAGCCTTATACACCTTCATAGCCCTATATTGAAGTTTGGGATGTTTTAACCCCTTCTTAAGATAGCATATTTCGTGGGACACAATACAGGCTATTACTGCGCTGTATTTCCTTATGTGGCTGTCAGTGTTACACACCTGTGGCTGTAGGATATTATTTACAGCAGATAAGAACAGAATATTTCCGAATGAGCTTTCCAAAGTCACTGCATTTTATAGGCTTGCTCACTCAACACACATTTGTAGGCAAAGGTCCAGTCCTCAAACGTCAAGGTTCAGATATTTGACTTTATCAGTTTGCTCAAGGTTGATAGGTGCTAAGGGGATGATATGATAGAAATTCCATTACCAAGAGATCCCGTAACCCAACAGGACCCTATGGGGCCTACCTGGGACAGACTCTCCTATGTCTGTCTATTTCTTGTTTGTAGAAAAACTTTAGCCTCCTCGGCCTTTCCTGAGTTACAGAGTGAAAAAAAACACAGAAACAAAGGGAAACAATCAAGCAAGACAAAACAATACTTTAACCACTAAAGTCAAGGACTTTTAGTCCCTCCTCAAGGGCTAGAGATAATATTCCAAGCCATATACTTAAGCTATTTTGTGGATATGAAACCCCCACTGAGTGGAAGAAATTAACAGCATATTGACCACAAACAATAGACCCCAGACAGGTTGGAACCAGAAGGTTGATGATTTTGATTCCCAGTCAGAAACCACCACCAACCAGTCAGCAAAATGACAAGTTGATCATGTACCCCACAACCCTCTCCCTCACCCTGTCTTTAAAAAACTTTTTCCTGAAAGCCATTAGGGAATGTAGGGTCACTACAACCCACTGTCCATAGATTGGCTTTACTGCCTATGGGCAAAAAGATCCGAGTTTGGTTCAGTACTGTTTCCTATTCACTTACAATGGATTTGGTATTGGTGCTTTTCCATTATCCATTGCAGCTTTGTCTCATGATGAATGTGCTAACTAAATTAGATATCAGAAAACTGTTTAGTGATCATGGAATAAAAGCAAAGGCTATGAATAGACTTGAAAAGCATTTTTTTTAAGGAACATGAAAGCTGCTTCAGTACGAAGTAACACTCTGCTGTGATGAGAATACCGTGTCTGCCAGATGGCATCTGTTGGGCAATATTCTGTTGTCTGTTCCAGTCTCCACCTATTTTCCACTTTCACCAGGTGCTTCCATGTACATCCACCTGCAAGCCCTAAGCCAGCCTGCCTGGACTGAATCCTCGAGGAGAGAACAGGCTTTTATGAAATGCCTGAATCAACATTAGGCTCTGCTTAACAAAATAAAAGCATTTGAAATTGAAACGTACAACCAACTGAAACATCTTCCTATGTCACTACTACCATAATTTTCTAGCACATCCTAAAAGGATGACTTTTCTAATCCTCACCAAGAGGATTAAGGCCCCGGCCCCAGGGTCTCTAACTCAGAGGACCAGGTAGGGCCTGAGAATCTCTATTTATAACAAGTTCCCAGGTGATGCTGATGCTGCCCATCTGGGGACCACACCTTGAGAACACTGCTTCCCCATCACCTTGAGAACACTGCTTCCCCATCACCCTCCAAGAGCACTCAGGCACTGAGTTCACACACCTGTGAAAGGTTAGATATCCTGCCCCCGATCCCAACCAAGCTAGCCAGCTTTGAGTCAGCTTTGAGTCCATGACTACAGCCCCTCTCAAACTTTTATATGCACACAAATTGCCTGAGGATCTTTTGAAAAGGCAGGTTATTATTCAATAGGTCTGAGGTACAGCCCCAAATCTGCATTTCTAGCCAGCGCCCAGGAAAAAAACAATGAGTTAGAGCAAGAAGCAAACTGAGGTTAAGGCATCACAAACTGTACCAAGTAGAAGAGTATAAAACTAAATAACATAGAGCCCCAAATTTTGAGTTGGTTCAAAGCATTTGATTTGGGGTCTGAGCACTAGAGTTACCAATACACTTGAGCCTTTTGTTAAGATTTTTGACAAAACCGAAGCAAGTTAACATTTAACCCTCATCCATATAAAACTTCCCACATGAATAGGCCCAGCTGACTCACTGGCGCTCCCCAAATGTACCCAAGCTCTGTGCAAACATTGTAGATGATAGTAACCCTGGTGAGGATGGCTGGGAGGGTGGGGCTGCTTATACATGTTGGTTCAGAAATTTACTCTTTGTTCCATGGTGAATGGTGTCTTGTTACATGCTTACAGCATCCAACTTTAGAACACCATTATCTAATGCACTATTGAATCCAAATCCCCCTAAGTCCTGGGATATCACTTTTTTATTTCTTAGGTTATAAAGAACCTAAGGGAAGTGAAAGAGAAAAATAGCTCCTCCCAAAACCTACCTCATCCACTTGCCATTTTTACTGCTGCAGGTATTGCATGCTACATAATTTTCAGGGCCCGGTGCAAAATGAAAATGTGGGGCAGTTGTTCAAAATTATTAAGAATTTCAACATTGGAACAGCTGAGCGTTAAAACGAGCACCAGGCCCTTCCAAGGCTATCTGTATGAAGAGACTCTGACATAATGAAAAACCCTTGAACTGAGAAACTAACCAGACTCCCTCACTCTCCTCCCCTCTTTCCCCCTCTTAAAAAGTACCAGAAAAGAAGAGGTTTGCTGAGAACAGTGCTGTCATTCATTATATCATTGAATAAAAAATTATTCTTGTCTTATCTTTGGCCTCCCTTTCCTTCCATTTTTGCTGAAATATAACAAAGTGAAAGTTAGTTGCTCAGTCGTGTCTGACTCTTTGCGACCCCGTGGAACCTGCCAGGCTCCTCTGTCCAGGCAAGAATACCGGAGTGGGTTGCTATTCCTTTCTCCAGAGGACTGTCCCGACCCAGGGATTGAACCTGGGCCTCTCGCATTGCAGGCAAATTCTTTACCATCTGAGCCACCAGGAAAGCCCTAACTGGATGCTACTGATTCCAACAAGAGCTACACTGAACCCTCCCTTTGGTTGATTATGATAAGCTAATCTACCTAATCTATGATAGGGAAACATACAACACAAATATAGAGGAGGAGATGTGTAGTCTCCGTTAACAAACTTTTCAAGTCATCAAGCAGCACATCTCAAGCTTCATTGGTTCACAAAGACCTTGTTAAAATGCAGATCCTGAATTAAGGAGGTGGTTAGGGGACCCAGAGGTTTCCCTGGTGGCTCAGACGGTAAAGAATCTGCCTGCAGTGTGAGAGACTCAGGTTCAGTCCCTGGGTCGGGAAGATCTCCTGGAGAAGGGAATGGCAACCCACTCCAGTTTTCTTACCTGGAGAATCCCATGGCCAGAGGAGCCTGTCAGCTTCCATTGGGTCGCAGAGTCGGGCATGACTGAGCAACTAACACTTTCACTTTTCTTCAAGGGGCCGGGGGGCACCATGGCATGAGACTAAGGACCACACTCTGAATCGGGGAGCTCTAGAATCATCCCATCCTCTAAGGTAGCCACTAACCTCACAGGCCTGTGACTCATTTAAACAGATGAGTGAAGAATGCACCACATTTTAAAGACAGCCCCCACAAAATAAAAAAGGTAAAATATCTCATGAAGAGTTATATTGATTGTCTGTTTTAGATATATTGGCTTAAGTATAGTATATAATAAAAAGACTTTCACCTGGGTTTTTTTCTAAACTCTTTTTTTTTTTTTTTTTTTTGGTTGCTGCATGCAGCATGTTACCAGGAATCAACTCATGTGCCCCAAATTAGGAGCACGGAGTCTCAGCCACTAGACTGCCAGGGAAGTCACCTTTTTTCACATTTTTAAATGTGACTTCTAGAAATTTTTAAATGACTTACGTGGCTCGCTATTGGACAGCATAATTCTGGGAGCTTAGTTGGAACTTCACTTATCCATCCTCTGCATTTGGTTATAAACTGTACTTGGGATGAGAACATGAGACCAGCCCTGGAAACCACAGGGAGGGAATAATTTGATAGCTGAGTTCATCACTCAAGGTCTCACCACACCAAGCTTGCTTCTCTGGTTCCCTCCACGCCAACACACACACACACACACACACACACACACACACGGGAGTGGAGAATACGTAAGGACAGGACCTTATCTATACTGAGAGCACAGCACAGGGCCTATTATCTAAGTAACCTGTGAGTGTCTGATGTATTGATGCTCCATGTATTAGTAAATCATTCACAGTTCTCCCTGCTTATGACATTGTACTTCTGGGTCACTGTAGATTTCAAAGATAGCACATGCTTCCTCAATTACATTTTAATCCAGAAATCTGTCCTTCAGCTTATCTAGTATTAGCTATATCAATCAACATCGATTTCACAATGCTATTAGTCTAGTATTTATTGAATTGTAAGCCTTAACAGCTCTTCCCATGTCACCATCACCAAGTGTATAATTATTGCACTTCTACTCTGATCACTCCATTCACTGGGTGCCTCCCACATGTCAGGAGTTGGACTGAGCACTTGGAAAAGGTCATTTCGTTTAAGCCTCATGACAATACTGTGCTGCTTGACATCCCCACCCTCTACCTTCCTGGGAAGAAAGTGAGGCTCAGAGAGGTTAAGAACCTTGCTCACCTCACATGGCAAACAAATAGCAGAGACAGGATTCAAATCCAGACCTCCAAAGTCTGTACTTTCAACTCTTGGTATCTATGATACTGGCCGCATGTTCAGGATGGTCTGTGCAGCAAAGAAGCAAAAGTGATGTTGAATGGTTTTGAATAGTGCTTTTTCATATCCATACCAAGGCAAAGATACTTTAATTCTTTTTCTGAGTCTGTTTTTTTAATGTACATGTTTCTCAGTAAATAAGAAAATAGAGAAATGCCAACAATCTTTTTTTCTCCAAGAAGCATGTGAATCTGACATTTCCTTTACACCAGAATATTGTGAACATGTGTATGCATACATGTATGTATATATATGGATTGATACAAATATGTGTGTATGTATATATGCTGCATTTCAGTTATTAATATGAATCATATCAGAGTGGTGTGTTGGACAAATAGGCTTATACAGAAAAAATGAAAGAATAATTCAAAATCAAACACCAATCAATTGTTTTACAGCAAAGTCACTTGTATTGGAATTGTCTTTGAAAAACAGACTTTATATTTTTGAGTCAGTTTCAGTTTTGAAGCCATTTTTTTCTAGCGACTTTATCCCTTCCTCATCAAAAAAGCTGGTTTATCCAGAAAGGAAACTTTCAATAATGACAGCTTTACTTTGAGGATTATGGCCTATGTTTATAAATATTGCAGTACAATTTTCAAACATCAAAGCCTTGAAATAATATACGAACTACTTGTTAAATCCACTTTGACAGAACTATAAAAAGGACAAAATCTTTTAAAATCTTTCTACCAAAATAATATTTCATTCAAGTTTCCACATAAAAATTTTGGATAAAATTCCTGGAATACTAAAGATGCAAAATGATGGAGACAAAGTGATGATGATCATTGTGACAAAACAGAATAAGCATCATGGTTTTAACATGTGTGGCAGGCCAGAATAATCGATTCTCATGTTTACTCTTCAACTAGTTGATCATTGCTTCTAGGATCAATTTTGCTATATCGGTTTTCCATTTTGACAATGTTAAGGCCTTAGGTCAGTGTAATCTAGGAGTGGAAAAAGATATGAGTTAGAGATTAAAAACCTGAACTCTAGTCAAATGTCATACTTATTATGTCCAACAAACATAAATGATAACTGATCACATATCACAGTAAATGCTGTGCCTTTAAAAAGCTCCTGGATAAATTTTTAATAAAGCCTCAAATGACTTATAAACAGGATGAGTTCTGTAGTAGGAAACAAAGTGAATTATTGGTACAGATCAAATTGCCCAGAAATATCATGTGTCAACATTAATGTCAGTTCCTCGGAAGAAATGCATTGCCCCTTAATTACTCTAGACTTTCAAAACCTGTAGTCCTCTTGACAGCTCATTTCACAGAGATGCATTTATTTTGAAAAACTGTGTGTAGCTACCAGTCAGTCCACTCTATCAGCAGAAGACTAGGTCATAAAATTCTGTTATATTTTGCCCTGGGTAGTAATTATTAAGTATCGCTCAACATATGTGTCAAACACATAAGAAATTGCTCCAGGTTTTTTCTACCTGTTCATTGCTTGAAAAGGTAGAAAACACCAAACAAAGAGGCTATTGTGGAACACAAGGTGTCAAAAATATTACTTGCATCTGGAGAGTTGAGTAGTAGCATATCATTCTTAGAAAAAAAAATATTGATGAAACAAGTCTCCACTGACACCTAGTAGGTCCCCAGAAAGGTGTAAAGCCCCGGGTTAGAAGGGTAGGAAACATATCACAGGAACAATATGCAAAACTGCAAAAAGCTATGCTATCTGCAATGGTTATTGTCACTGCTGAATCTCGTTGTGATAAGAGCGGCTTGCTACCTTCATTTCTCTCTATCAAGTTAAACAGGGTTCCTCACAATGAGATTGCTTCCTCTTGACTCACTGACAACCAAGTAGGATTATCTGAGGATTTATTACCTTATTCCATGCTGACAACCCAAGTCTATAATTAATCTGAAACCTGGACTTTGGAGCCTGCAGACTGTCCAAACTCATCCGATTCTTTACCTTTAAAATCTCTTGGGTCTCAGTGTTCTGCTGTCACATTCCACATTTCCTCATCTTTCTTATCCACTGACATTAATATTAAAATCCAAGTATTTCCTCTGCTAGACCATAAGTTCGTTGAGAGCAGAGTCTGATCACCAAGTAAGCATTCAACAAATACTTGTTGAAGAATAAATGATCTGACTCATTTACACATTAATTTTTGTACTTTCAAAAACTAGTTCTCAAAATGTCATTTCATGCTTTTCCAACTACTTGGTTCACAGCATGTTGATCTTTATAGGCAAGTTTTCTTCAAACCTATTTATAACCCCTTCTTCCAAAATTAGACGTGAGGAAAAGATTATTCTCTCTCAACATCTCTCTCTCTCTATCCCCTTCCCCTTTCTGTCTCCCTTCCACACCCCTCATTTTCAAGCTGAACCTGGCCTCTGTACTCTGACACCAAATCAAATCTCAGAGACACAGTCTGGGGTGAAATAGACAAGAACAATTTTATCGCTTTGCCAAACAAAGGGGGTCACAGTGGGCAAATGCCCTTAAAAATGTGTGTCCCAACCTGAAGGAGGTCGTGAGATGTTTTCCATTCATGGTTCAAAGAGGGTATGATCAGCTTGTGGACATTCTTCTGATGGGATAGTGGTAAGGTAAGTGGGACTTAGCATCATCAACTTTCTGGTTCCAACAGGTCTGGGGTTGACCTGCTTGTGAGCAGCATACTTCTCCCACCTGGTGGGGGTTCAGTGTCTGCAAACAGCTCAAAGGTACTGTTGTGTGTGTCCCTTGATGGGAAACCAAGACCTTGCCCCAGGGCTGCACTATTTCTCTCAATTTTCTGTTTCTCGTGTCTGGCATCCTCTCCCTTTCCTAATTAGAATTGTTTGAACACCTGCTCCTTGGAAGCTGAATGAAGCCCATTTCTTGTAATGAAAAAGTGGAAGACCCGGGAAGACTTTTGTGCCCAGGAGCACCACAGGGTCCTGCTCGGTGTCAATTTCAAGTTCTATTCTGAATCCTCAACAAATTTTCAATACAAGCATCTAGAGCTTCTCTTTCAATCAATATCCGGCTTTGTACAATTTTTTCCCCCGTGTGCACTTTAAAAGCTAATGACATAACACCCAAATGAGAACACATCTACTGTTCATGTTCTGAAAGACTAGTTAATAATATATCTCTTCCTCTAGTTTGATGTATCTGTGTGTACTGTGCCTTGCTCTAGTATTCTGGAGTCAGTGATCATAGGCATATTTTAGAGCACTTGTTTCAATTTTGTGCTATTAGGAACAAATGAAGGAAGACAGTGAAAGATTAGATCTTTAGATCACAGATGAAAACTAGAATGTGTGGGGCATATAGCTTATATTAGCTTTTTAATCAGTAATTTAATTGGTGACAATTTTGCTTATCAGCATGGTGTTTACAAGACAGCTTTCCTGGGTCAGGCAAACTTACTGAAAATCAATTTAGAGAGAAAACATTATATTGATTAATCTTAACTTTGTATATTTGTATTGTTGCTATAGGCAAATCATTTAATCTATGGACACCTCACCTTCCTTGTTTGTAAAATGAGGAGGATGCCTGACATTACAGTTAAGATCCCTTCAAGATGTGAGAGGTTATAGTTCTTTGTATTTAAAAACAAACACAAGCAGTAGTAAAAATACATGGTGTTTATTTGTCTTCTAAATATACTAAGTTTTGGTTGTTCATACAACATCCATAAAACTGAATTACTCATCACTTTTTCCCTTAAAATATAGTCCCAAAAGTTCAATGTTAATTGGTTCTTACCATTCATTCAGCTAAATCTAGATCCGTCACAAATTACACCCAAGCACCATAAATACTACATTTTTTCCATTATTGCAATGAATGCAATGCTCACTAAAGTGGTAATGCAGCAGAGTAGTCTAGAGAAAGAGAAAACTTCGAGGTAGCAACGAGGTCTCTGCAAGGCAGCTTCTCCCTGTCACTTGTGGTCTGTTAACGCAGAGGCTTGGCTCAAGTTCCCTAGTGACTCAGATGGTAAAGAATCTGTGTGCAGCGCAGGAGACCCAGGTTCAATCCCTGGGTTGGGAAGATTCCCTGGAGAAGGGAATGGCAACCCACTCCAGTATGCTTGCCTGGAGAATTCCATGGACAAAGCAGCCTGAAGGTTTACAGTCCATGGGGTCTCAAAGAGTGTGAGGAGACTGAGCAATTAACACTTTCACTTTCTGTTTAACTAAGGCGCCTTTGTTCAGAACCCTGTCCACCTGTAGATGGCAGGAAGGAAGAAATTAACACATCCCCCTGCCTGAGGCTTGCCATTCTAGAAAATATTTGTGAGATTAACATCCTTTTTTACTTTGTTTTCTCACCACCCCCCCCCCCCACCACCATTTCTGATCTATAAAAGGACCTGGAATCCAGACCCAGATAAGATGGTTATTTTGAGATGTTAGTCTGTGATCTTCTTGGTGTGCCAGCTCTCTGAATATAGTCATGTTCCTTGCCTCAACACCTCATCTCAGATTCATTGGCCCGTCGTGCAGGAAACCAGAATGAGCTTGGACTCGTTAACACCATCACTACCCAGTCACCAGGTCAGAATCCTGGGAATCATTCTTACCCTGTTGCCCATGCCACACACCCGTTCATTCAACAGGGAGAGTACACAGGCTGTCCTCGAGACAAGGACACTGGAGAGATGAATAGGGTGACCAGCTGTCTTTGTTTGCCTAAGTGTGAGATGTTTTCTGGGATGTGAGACTGCCAAGGTTAAAACCAGGGGAGTCCTAAGCAGTCCTGGAAAGAAAGGAATTGGGGAGCGCAGGGATGAAGAAAGAAACCTGGGAGAAAGGACACCCAGGAAAAGGGAAGGGAACAGAGTGGGCAAAACGATCAAATACAGGTTATCAGGGCGTGTGTTACTGAAGAGCAGAGTTTGAGGCATGGACGGCTGAGAAGGGGACTCTAGACAGGTAGGCCAAGGGCTAGGTCTTGGAGAGTTGCGTATTGGACTTGACCACATAACGCCAAGTGTTGTTCAGGGAAGTGAAATAATCAGATGTGCATTTGTGGGTAGGTGTTTTGAGAGTGGACCTCAACAATGATGAACCACTGATGTAAACAGAGAAGCTGTTACGTTTTTACTTATTTATTTATATTTGGTTGCGCTGGGTCTTCTTGCTGTGCACGGGCTTTCTCTAGTCACAGCGAGCAGAGGCTACTCTTCATTGCAGTGGGCAGGCTTCTCGTGGCAGCGGCTTCTCTTGTTGCGGAGCACAGGCTCTAGGCGCAGGTTTCGGAAGTTGTGGCACACAGGCTCAGTGGTTGCGACTTGAGGGCTTAGTTGCTCCGAGGAATGCAGAATCTTCCCAGACCAGGGATCGAATCCGTGTCCCTGCACTGGCAGGTGGCTTCCTATCCACCATGCCACCAGGGAAGTTCTAAGCTGCTATTTTTAAACTGTCAATAATTTCTTAACTGTGAGTCTAAGGACAGAAGCTGGAATTCGTCCTGGGGACAAATTATTCCTCCGTTTGGAGAGGAATTTTGTTGGGATTTCTCTCGGGCCAATACAAAACAAGTACCCACTTCAGGATCCTGGGTTTACATGGATGTTCCCTGTTAGTATCCCCACTTTAGCCAGGCATCGGACTCTGTCTCCCCTGTGCTCTTATAGACATCATCAAGAAAACAATATCTCTATGACTGAGCAGAAACCCACAGTGTGCAAGGCAACTTTCTCACTTACATCTCCCCTAAGATTCTTGTTTTCATTTTGTTTGATCTCTGAAAAATCTTTCCTTTCATAAATGTCTTTAATAGGCTTGGAAAAATAAATAGATAAAGGAAAGGAGGGAATGAGGGGGGAATGGAGGTAGAGAGGAGAGAAGGAAAGGGGAGGGAAGGAGGAGAGAGAGGGGAGAGGGAAAGGATGAAGGTAGGGAGGAAGCAGTGTAATGCACTTTGGTTTTTCATTAAAACACTTGGGAGAGGGGCATTAGATGTACCCAGTCTGCCATACCCCGTGACATGAATCCTGGATAGCAACTCTTTTACTTTCTTAACATGACTAGCAGCAACAGCAGTCAATGAGCAAGAAGAACCTCTTCATATTGGCATGTGCTTCTCCTCTCCTCCAAGGTGGGCATCAGCACTTTTATTCATTCACTCATTCATCATTTACATGGCAAGTTATATTGAGTGCCTACGAGGTTTGACCCACTGTGAGACAATAACTCATTGAAGCGCAGCAGGGCAAGATCACCAAATAAGTAAAAATCAAAAAAACCTGAATATGGGGAGGGACCCCTCCTACATTGTTGGTGGAAATGTAATGTAATTGATACAGCCACTATGGAAAATAGTATGGAGGCTCCTTAAAAAACTGAAAATAGAGCTACCACATGATCTAGCAATCCCACTCCTGGGCATATATCTAGAGAAAAATATGATCCGAAAGTATACATGCACCCCAATGTTCATTGCAGCACTGTTTACAATAGCCAAGACATGAAAGCAACCTAAATGTCCATAGACAGAGGAATGGATAAAGAAGATATGGTACATATATACAATGGAATATTGCTCAGCCATTAAAAAGAATGAAATAATGCCATTTTTTAGCAACATGGATGGACTTGGAGATTGTCATACTGAGCAAAGCAAGTCATAGAGAAGAAAAACTATCATATGACACATCTTATGCGCGGAATCAAAAAAGAAATGATACAAATAGACTTCAGTTCAGTTCAGTTCAGTCGCTCAGTCATGTCCGACTCTTTGCGACCCCATGAATCGCAGCATGCCAGGCCTCCCTGTCCATCACAAATTCCTGGAGTTTACTCATACTCATGCCCATCGAGTTGGTGATGCCATCCAGCCATCTCATCCTCTGTTGTCCCCTTCTCCTCCTGCCCCCAATCCCTCCCAGCATCAGGGTCTTTTCCAAGGAGTCAACTCTTCGCATGAGGTGGCCAAAGTATTGGAGTTTCAGCTTCAGCATCAGTCCTTCCAACAAATAGACTTAGAGACTCATAGACTTAGAGAATGAATTTATGGTTTCCAGGATGGGGAGGATGGGGGGAAAGGATAGTTAGGGAGTTTGGGATCAACATGCACACACTGCTATATTTAAAATAGGTAATCAGCCAGGTCCTACTGTCCAGCACAGGGAACCCTGCGCAGTTTTATGTGGCAGTCTGGACGGCAGAGCACTTTGGGGGAGAATGAATACATGTATACGTATGGCTCAGTCCCTTTGCTGTCCACCTGAAACTGTCACAATATTTTAATCAGCTATACTCCAATATAAAATAAAAAGATTTTTTAAAAATAAAACCAAAAAGCCTGTTTGAGGCTTGTTAAAAAAACAACTTGAATATGACTGATTAACTGTGTAAAATACAATAATGTAAGTTTATTACCTCAGTATTTCAAAATGTTTCCCTAGAGAAATTTTCAAACAAATTCCAGAGTAGTTAGAACAGTGTAATAAATCCCCACATATCCATTTCCTAGCTTCAACAAATAAGTCATACCCAAACTTCCTTCATCTATACTCCCAACCTTTCTCCCTCTCATTATTTTGAAGAAAATTGGAGACATCATATCATTTGACTTGTATTTAATTCCGTAAGCACATAGAGCACAAAGGTCAAGTTTTTTCTGACTTAACTCTGTGTGGCGTCTAGAACCACAATGTCTACAAACACTCACAGCTCCTATATGTCATCCTTCTCAACCAGCGAGAGCATGTATCCTAACTGAGAGGTCTGGGAAGGTCTCCATCTTCACCCCTCCACCAACATACCTCCCCGAGATTGCAGACTCTATACCTACCACATCAGGGTTGCAATAGCTTCTCCATGATGGGAAAAAATTAAAAGTCCTCTGGAAACTATCATACTTATGACAGCTTGCCAAATTACCAGCCATAATTAAATATTAATCATTAACGCCCTTAGCAAAGTCTGTCTCAGAGGGCAATATGCATTTTACTTCCTAATAGTTACAAGAAAGTTGGGATCTTAAAAATATTTATTTACAGATACAGTCATGCAACAGACTGGAATATCAAGGGCTCTAAACTCATGATTTGTATATTCAGAAGAGTTAATAGGATCTGTATCTAGTCCTTAGGTATAATTCAGAAAAATTAATTGTTGTGAAATACTAGCCTGATTTCCTATGGTAGCATTATAAGATATAAAAATCTGCCAATATAAAGCATAAAACTTGGTGTAATAGAGATAGCAAATGCTCCTGTTCTTACACAAACATGTGGAATTCTTCTAAGTATGAATTTTTCTACGGCAACAAACAAGTAGATTGGGTAACTGAACCCATATTAATAACCTTACTGTATCATATTTTAATTTAAATGTAAAATCTCAAAAACTTATAAATACTAGCCAAAAATCTGTGGAATAACACATAGACAAAACTATATCTCTAAAAAATTAAAAATTATTTTAATAACTTTCATGAGATTTTAATCTTTCACTTAAACTAAGTTGGTTCAAGTCATAAGGAAGAACTGTGTTAAAGAGAACAAAATTTTCATGTTTAGCAACTGTACTTTATATTCCTTTCTAATTATAAAACTCAATTTAAATAATGTGTCTGTCTACCTTTATCACATATGTTAGTATATAAAACTCTTAGCTGAAACTAACTCAGGGCAAAACTTGTACAATTTAAACAGTACACTGTCCCAATGACTGCAGTCAAACAACACTTTCCCTCATGGAACAACAACAAAAAACCACATTGTCTTTGTGAACACACATATATAAAAAGAACCCAGTTCATGAGTTTATAGAAAGTTCCTCACTGCACATTTTAGCTGGGACATCTGTGTACAGGGTAATTTTCAGCTCTATAATAAATAGCAGGGTATGCAGTCATTTTTGATGAACTCTCAGTGAGTGTTGACTGATGCATATTTGAATGGATAAAAATATAAGTAAGAACTGTCCATACATATACCATAAAGTGCATGAAATGGGTTTAACTTGGTCTTGTAATGTTTACTTTCATAACTGAAGTCTAAAACATAGTATTATTTAAAAAAAATATGGCCCAGCAATCCCACTACTAGGCATATACCCTGAGAAAACCATAATTCAAAGCGACACATGTACCCCAGTGTTCATTGCAGCACTATTTATCATTGCCAGGAAGAACCTAAATGTCTAATGACAGATGAACGGATTAAAATGTGATATATATAATGGAGTATTACTAAGTCATAAAAAGGAATGGAATTGGGTTATTTGTAGAGATGTGGATGGACCTAGAGTCTGTCATAACTGGGTTAAGTAAGTCAGAGAAAAACAAATATATATTAACACATATATGTGGAATCTAGAAAAATGGTACAGATAAACTTGTTTCTAGGGCAGGAATAGAGATGCAGACAGTGAAAATGACATGATGTGGACATGGGTGGGGGCAGGGCAGGACAAACTGAGAGATTATGTTTGATGCATAAACACTACCATGTGTAAAGTGGAAACTTGCTATAAAGCATAGGAAGCTCAGCTTGGTGCTCTGTGATAACCTAAACGGGTGGGATGGAGGTGGGGGTGGAGGTGGAGGTGGGAGGAATATCCAAGAGGGAGGGCATATATATACGTATTTATATATATACACACATACGGCTGACGCACTTCACTGCACAGCAGAAGCTAACACGGCATGGTAAAGCCATTATACTCCAATGAAAACAAATGCTGTTTACCGTTTATAAGAGAGAAATAATATTATATCATCTTATTTTAGATATTTGAAAAAAAAAATCTATTGGTTTCAGAGAAAAAAAAACAAGCCACTAATACAAGTAAATTCCAAAATCTTCAGAAAGAATGTGCAGGGACTTTGCATGTGCCTGTTCTTAGGTTTTTATTTTTTTGTTTGTTTGCTTGCTTTAATCATATGCAAATCTCAGTTCAATTCAAGGATCCGGATTGAATCAACGAAGATTTTTCTGTGATTTTTCCAATCCCTTCGATTTAACGTGATGAAAGAAATAATCTAAATGCTTCAGGGTAGGTATGAATTTTTTTTGGTCAGGGAATTTGAATGAGGTGGAGCAAACAAATTCCATGCCTCGGATCCCCACTGGTGAGACCACACCCCCAGCTCAAGTGAGTATGGAGGTCAACACACCTGCAGTGGCTTCCGGTCCAATGGTGGAGGCAGGGTGCGGCCACAAGGCACTGCACACACTCCTTCCTGTGCCTGGAATTGTTCTGCTCATGCTGTCAGTATGGAGACGTGTGGGAAAGATCTGGCTTCTGTGGAAGCTTCTGCAGGTGAAATCCACTGAGGATTTTAGGAGGGAGCAGCTGTAGCTTTAGGAAGGCTGGAGCAGAGTCTGTCACACTGACCTTACCCAGGGAGAGAGACGCCCCCATTCACCAGGTCAGACGCAAACTCTATAGTATCTATTCTAAGTTTCTAGAGAAGAAGACCTAAAGCCAGGCAATGACAGAGAAAGTTAAACGCTTTGTTTAGTCTTAGGACATTACAATTAGGGGAGGGGGGCTTCAAAATCATCTATCCACCTACATTCATTTAATTCATTTCCCTAAATTGTATCTCCAAAAGTATAAGTGTCTTATTCCTGCTTTAAATATTTGAGATTTTGTGGTTGTATGAAGTATTTTAATTGCCTTATAAAATATGACCCTTTAACAGGATAAACTTAGTCCCCCAAAAAGCATAGAACAGAGATTCTGAAGAGTGACTTATCCATATCATTGTTCTCATGCAAATCAAAACCACAATGAGATATCATCTCATACTTATTAGAATAGTTATCATCAAAAAGACAGGATAACAAGTGCTGGTGAGGATGTGGAGAAATGAGAACACTGGTGCACTATTGATGGGAATGTACGTTGGTACAGCATCTGTGCAAAACAATATGGAGGTTCCTCAAAAAAATTAAACATAAAACTACTCTCTGATCCAGCAATTTCACTTCTGGGTATATATTCAAAAGAAATGAAATCACTGTCTCAGGGATATCTGCCCTCTCATGTTCATTGAAGCATTATTCACAATAGCCAAGATGTGGAAAAACCTAAGTGTCCATCAATGGATGAACAGATAATGAAGAAAATAAGAACACGTAACATCATGGATAGACCTTGAGGGCAATGTGCTAAGTGAAATAGCCAAAAAAGACAAATGCTGCATGGTATCACTTACATGTGGAACCTTAAAGAAAAAAAAGTCAAACTCATAGAAAAGAGAGTGGAAAAGTAGTTACCAGGGGCTGGAGGGTGGAAGGATGAGGTAAATAGAAGAGGTTGGTAAATGGATGCAAACTTTCAGTTGTAAGATGAGTAAGTTCTGAAGACCTAATTTAAAACATGGTGACTGTAGTTGATAATGCTATACTGTATAATTGACATTTATTTTTTAAAAGTAGAACTTAAATGTTCTCACCAAAAAGAAGATTATTTTTTTCATTTTTAAACATTGTTTTTTATCACTAGTATGACTTACTGTTATATACATACATTTTTCTTTTCAGATAAATTATTCATGGAGATTGCAAATATGCTTTATGTGTACGTTAGGATGAAAGAAAATGTGCCAAGGCAGGTGCAAGTGCTAAAACAACACTTTCCAGTTTCCCTTTGTTTCCTTTGTTGAAAAAAGAAATCACTCCTGAAAAAAGCCTCTAAGCAAAGCCTCTAGTGGCAATTTCTGGAATGGCATTAAACAGATCGCTATACAGAGGGGAAAAAGAGGCAAGGCAAGGTGGATCGTGGTGTCAATCGTAAAGTGACATGTCAGCGGAGGAGGCGTTTCTCCTGTGAGTTCTATAAAAGGTCAGCTCATCCGCGACCAAGAGACGGACTCTGCTCCATCCATCCTGAAGCTACAACAGCTGCTTCCTCCTAGAGCCCCCAATGGATTTCAATCAGAGAAACTCCCACCGAAGCCTGAGTTCCTCCTCCCAGGGCCCTGCGCTCAGCATGAGCAGCTCCATATATAGGAGGGGGGTCACACCCAGCGTGTATGGGGGTGCTGGAGGCCACGGCACCCGCATCTCAACATCTAGACACATGGTAAACTATGGGAGTGACCCTGCTGGAGGAAACCTGTTTGCTGGCAATGAGAAGATGACCATGCAGAACCTAAATGACCGCCTAGCAAGCTACCTAGAAAGAGTGCGGTCACTGGAGCAGTCCAACTCCCACCTTGAACTGCAGATCAAGCACTGGTATGAAACCAACACACCTAGCACCAGTCGGGACCACAGTGCCTATCTGGAACAAATCAAAGAGCTGCGGGATCAGGTGAGACAGGATATACCTCTGCTTTCTTCTCCATTGTCCAGGTGTATCATACATCAAGAAGGGCATATATGCTGGGTGGTCCAAATGGGCACTGCAAAGAAAATTAGGTTTAAATGCCAGATCTATAAAAGTGGCATATTTTTATATGCAATATTTTATATGCCATCCACCCTTATTGCTGGAGAACCTGACTACATAATAGGATGACTTTGTGTGTGTGTGTGTGTGTGTGTGTGTGTGTTTAGTTGCTCAGTTGTGTCCCGAGTCTTTGCGACCCCATGAACTGTAGCCTGCAAGGCTCCTCTGTCCATAGGATTTTCAAGGCAAGAATACTGGAGCAGGTTGCCCTCCAAATGAATATGCCCTCCTCCAGGGGATCTTCCCAACCCAGGGATTGAACCTGAGTATCCTGCATTACAGGCAGAATCTTTACCGTCTGAGCCCCCAGGGAAGCTCCACAAGTGTCAGAATACTGGATCATAAATTTCAATGATGAAATGATTCAAGGTGGTAATGGGGATGGGGCATAGGTCTAAATGATATCTGGGTTTTAAAATGCTTTTAAAACATTTAATAATCTGATCATCATCACCAAGCAGTTCAGAAACCATTTCAACAGTCATAAAATGTTTTATTGCCCCAATTCAAATTTATTGCAATCATACCTGCTCCCATGTCATACCAGAAAGGTGGAGCGCTCCATTTTATCAATAATGTGAATAAAGGAAGACTTTGCTCCTAACTGAAGTTGTTAAATGTGACACAGAACACTTACTCCATTTTAAAATTCTTATCTAATCAAGAAAATTGTTCCTTTCATTTTCATTTCTATTTTAACATTCCTTTTTCTTTAGAGCAAAGGCCACTTACTTGCCAGCAAGTCTCTCTTTTCTTGCATTATATTAAACATCAGTGCAATTTGATTCTGATTCTACAGGAAGTTATTTTGGGATTTCTGGAACTGTGGGGATGTGAAGGCAAAGGTGTTTAAATTGCCCCTCTGCCAACAGCTCATTTTTCTCAGACTGCCACTAAAATATTCAAAATCAGCCAACCATTCTCCCCCAGCCATCATATGATTCATGTTTGTGAAGCTATTTCAGGCCATCCTAAACACATAGGCACAGCCAAATGTTCCGTTTACCTGAGTAGGCCCAGTATATGAAAGAAGACCGCTCTCTCCAGGGCTAGATCTACTGAAAGAGACATGCCTTTGTAGCATCTTTAACAAGCAGACTTCTGATCTGTATGCATCTTAGGGGATTCACCCATTAGGTAACCACTTCTTAAGATCAGGGACTTTGCCATCGCAATAGCCCCAGTGCCTAAAAGTTAACACCACATAGCAAGTGTGCATTCATTCAGCCAGTATTTAGCAGACACTAAGTGCTGGCTCTGGGGAATATGATGGTGAACATAACGTGACTTGCGTGCTGTGCTTAGTCGCTCAATCATGTCCAACTCTTTGAGACCCCATGAACTATAGCCCTCCAGGCTCCTCTGTCCATGGTGATTCTCCAGCCAAGAACACTGAAGTCGGTTGCCATGCCCTCCTCCAGCGGATCTTCCCAACCCAGGGATCAAACCCAGGTCTCTCACATTGCAGGCAGATTCTTTACCATCTGAGCCACCAGGGAAGCCCTAATGTGCTTTAGGGGGAAACAAATCTGGACAAAGGCAACATTGTCCCATGTGGAAGGATAAAGGGAGGGCTATGTGGGGCTGTGAAAGCACAGGCACTTCATCCAACTCTGTTGTGAGAAAACCAGTGAAGTCTTCCTTGAAGCAATGATGTCGACACTGAGAGGAGGGAGGAATTCACCAAGAGAAAGGGGCTAAGAGGAAGGTTCTAAGCAGGAACGTTAAGGACAAGGCTCTCAGTAAGGTCTGATGGCTCAAGTTGAATTAAGCTCTTCATTTGTAGAGTCATAAGGAAACTGACCAAACCCTCAGGACTCAAGCTGCATTTTATGAATCTATTGTGTTAAAGTTCCAACCCAATATTTCTCCTTTCTATTTTCATGTAGCAATCCTTGAGATGAACATCGTCTTCAGTACAAGAAAGGCTGTATCTGAGGATCAATTCAATCATTTTAGACTTCTGTCCAGTCGAAAATATCACTCTTTCTGGTGTATTTTCCAGATTAAAGATGCTCAACTGCAGAATGCTCGACGTGTCCTGCAAATTGATAATGCTAAACTGGCTATCGAGGACTTCAGGCTGAAGTAGGTTCTCTGATACCATGCTGACACTTCCTGAAAAGGAGGGCCTTTCAGTGGTCCTTCATGACACTTGACTCCCCACAGCACTATTGGCAAAGGAGCTCCCACTGAATAATATCAGAGCCTTGGAGTTAAAAGGGTGTTAGAAGCTTTCTGATCTATCATCAGGACTGGACTTCTCCTCCCATAGTCCTAAGATATGGTCACCCAGAGTGTAAATGAACACCTCCAGTAATTACTACTGCTCTCCTTGGTCAGCTCTGATTGCTAGAACGTTCTTTTTAGTTCTACCTTTTCACCTACTGAAACTAATTCTGCCCTTTGGAGTAATAGGAAGGCAGTTTACAACTTCCCTTCTGGCTGTACCCTTCTGTTATCTAAAGAGGGTCATTTATCTACCCTTAGTGATTCTCTGAGTCATCCATGTTCCTTCAAGTAAATGACAAAGTTCCAGGGGTGACTCTTAATCCTTCCAGTTTGATAGTGTTTTACAGTAAGGTCTGACCAGCCAAAGAACCAGGTTGATTAAAGCAGTTCAAGTTGTGTTCACTTTGTTGTAGTCACATCACATTACATGCGATCAGAGCTGTTCCTCATAACTGCTTCCACCCTAGGGCTTCCTCGTCCTGAATTTGTACAACACATTGGCACTGAAGAGCCTTTTGTGGTTTTAAAAGTGCAGCATTATAATGCAATAAGGGATCAAAAAGAAAGAAATTAGAAAGCAGATCTGGAAATTAAAGCAGTAAAAGTTCATTAATTCCAGTTAGCATCTGGGAGTCTCATTGCATTATCATTTCTTAAAGTTTACTATTTTAATAAAATTGGGAATATATAAGATCATAGAAGATAATTCATTTTGGATGCATCTTTTTACAAAGTAATAAAAATAAACTGGACATGTGCATTCATTAAGTAAATCTAACTAACCATTTTTTAGTTAACTTTTTTTAACTTTTTATTTTATATTGGAGTGTAGCCAATTAACAATGTTATGATGGTTTCAGGTGGACAGGAAAGGGATTCAGCCATACATATACATATATCCATTCTCCCCCCAAACTCCCCTCCCATCCAGGCTACCACATAACATTCAGCAGAGTTCTCTGTGCTAACCAACAAGTAGGAACTTGTTGGCTATCCATTTTAAATACAGCAAGGTACATGTCAATTCCAAACTCCCTAACTATTCCTTCCCCCTATCTTCACCCCTGGCAACCATAAATTCATTCTCTAAGTCTGTGAGTCTGTTTCTACTAACCATTATTTAATATCGATAATGTGAATCCTTTGCTAACACAGTAGTTAGAGCAATTTTTTAACTTTTAAAACAATATATTCCAGAATTTAGGAAATTTTAAAAGTAATTTCAGAGTGGTTATTTTACCAATCACTCCAAATCACAGAGACTACACTTATGAAGCAAATGATCTGAGTTCAAAGTTCTCCAGAGCATTTTCAAATGTACAGAGACACAATGATGTATTGAAACTGATCTCTTATACCACATAAAGTTGGATCTTATTATCATTTTAAGATCATCTCTTCTATAATGGCTTAAAAAGAACCCAATTATCTCTCCTTACTACTTAATTCACAGGTATGAAGCTGAGCAGGGGATTTGCCAAACAGTGGTGGCTGATCTTAATGGCCTGAAAAGGGTCTTTGATGACTTAATTCTAACAAAGGCAGACTTGGAGATTCAAATTGAAGAGCTGACTAAAGACTTGCTTGTTCTCCAAAAAGAACATGAGGAGGTGAGAAAATATTCAGAAGCAGTGTTGGAAATGATAGAATGGCTCTAATAATAATGAGGAGGAGGAGGAAAAAGAGGAAGATGTGGTGATTGTGGTGGTGGTGAAAAAGATGACAACGAGATAGATATGAGCCTTAACATCTTTTCAATGAGGCTGCTGCCAGGTTTAAATGACTTGGAGCAGTCACTGGACCATAATAAGCCTCAACTAAGTCGTTTTCTTTCTCTATTACTCGTCCCCAAGGAAAGAAGCCTTAAGACTTACTATGTCTTTTCTGCATAGCCTCATCTGGGAATGTACTTCAGACTATAATCAATTGGTATTTTCACCCCCATAGGAAGTGAGGGGCCTACGTGCTCATCTGGGCAATAATGTAAGTGTAGAGGTGGATGCGGCTCCAAGCCTGAACCTCAGTGCCATCATGAATGAAATGAGGCAGAAATATGATGCCATGGCCGAGGAGAACCTTCAGAAAGCCAAAGAACAGTTTGAGATACAGGTAATAGCATAATTCTAATGGATAAGCAAACATGAGGAAGCTGTCTTCCAAAAACAGATAACTCATTTCCTTCCTTCCTTCCTCTCTCCCTCCACCCCTCCCTCCATTCATTCCTCCCTTTATTCCTTATTTTCTTTCTTTCATTCCTTATTTTTTTTTTCCATTTTGGAACTTTAGATTAACGATCTGCAAAAGCAAGTCACAGTGAGCACTGAAGAGTTAAAAGGAACCCAGGATCAAATAAAAGAGCAGAGACACACCTACCAGGTCCTGGAAATAGAGCTCCAGTCCCTGCTCAGCATGGTAAAGCACATCTAACTGTCAACTCTCATGGGGCGTGTGTTTACTAAGCACCTGTATCAGGAACTCTAGAAATGCAAATACCTATAAGAAATAATCCCTCCCTTTGCAGAGCAGTAAGGGAAACACATCAAATAACTGATGATAATGAAAAGACAGAAAGAAGTCAAAGTAAAGGACAAGACACTGCAAGAATACAGAGGCCAAAGTAGAGTTGGAGGATGTCACAGGAAAAGTGGCATTTAAAGCAGACTAGAAAGAGTAAGGTGCAATTTTTAATTGGAGAAGAGGGGTCAAGACATTCCACGCTAAGCATATCAGTCAGCTCATGATGAATTATGTTGTGGTGAAAGTGAAGTTGCTCAGTAGTGTCCGAGTCTTTGCGACCCCATCAACTGTAGCCTACCAGGCTCCTCCATCCAAGGGATTTTCCAGGCAAGAATACTGGAGTGGGTTGCCATTTCCTTCTACAGGAGATCTTCCTAACCCAGGGGTTGAACCCAGGTCTCCCGCATTGTAGGCAGACACTCTACCATCTGAGCCACGGGGGAAGTCCTATGTTGTGGTAACAACGTTCAAATCACAATGGCTTACAATGACGGTGTTACTCAGTCCAAGCTCACCCTACTCACCACACAACAAGTCAATAAATCAGAGTCCAGGTGTTGAGACAAGGAATAAAGACTTTATTTGGAAAGCTGGCAGACTGAGAAGATGGCAGACTAATGTCTCAAAATAACCATCTCATCTGGGATCTGGATGCCAATTTCTTTCATAGATCAGAGATGGGGAGGAGGTGAGGAAACAAAATTAAAAGGGTCATAAGTCTCACAAATATCTCCTGGAATGTTTAGCCTCAGGGAGGCTGTTAATTTCTTCTTTCTTGTAGTCATTTACAGGTGGACAGGGCTTCCCTTGTAGCTAAGCAGTCTTGTAGTCTTGCCCACATTGCAGGCAGACTCTTTACCATCTGAGCCACCAGGGAAGTCAGTAAAGAATCTTCCTGCAACGCAGGAGACCTGGGCTTGATCCCTGGGTCAGGAAGATCCTCTGGGGAGAGAAACGGCAGCCCACTCCAGTATCCTTGCCTGGAGAATCCCATGGACAGAGGAGCCTGGCAGGCTTGCAACCCATGGAGTTGCAAGAGTCAGACACTACTTAGTGTCTAAACCACCACAGGTGGACAGGATAAGGATGTTTCCTTAAGCAAAGGTACTTTGATTTAACATTCAGGCAGAGAGGCATAGTTCCCAGAGGCAGGCCATTATGTATAAGACAGTGAACAAAAACAACAGGAAGCAAAAGTTAAAGTAAAAGAAACAGATCCAACATGTAGTCAGATTTTGTTCTTCCCTGTAACAACACTACATCCATCATGGGCTGGCTTCAGCTCTGCTGCATGACATTTCCAGTCCAGGGTAAGTGGACATGCCAGTGTTGTGCCAGAAGGAAAGGGGCAATAGCTAGGCCATGTGATAGCTCTTAAAGCTGTCTCCTCATAAAATGCATTGGTCAGCTTCACTTGCATTTCATTAACCAAAGAAACTCACATAACCAAGCCTACCATCAACAGGTTTAGCAAGTCCAATCCTCCTAATGGAAAGGCACTACAAATCACAGTGAGAAGAAGCAAATACAGAGAACAAAAATACATATACCATAGTAAGAGAACAGTGAGTGCAAACTCAAATAAACAAAAACCTGAAGAGCCAGTGATCCCTGATGACTGGCTGAGACAGCCTAGTTGGAAAAAGTGAGAGATAAAGCTAGAAATATGCATGATTTCCACAATGACTAGATAAAAGAATTCTTCTCAAGAGAAATTAACATTGAGACACCTCTTAAATCAGGTCCTCAAATAAGAAACATCCACTTTTTCTTGTGCTCATAGAAAGAAGCTTTGGAGCGTACACTAGAGGAGACCAATGCTCGTTATAGTAGCCACTTGGCTGTAATCCAGGCACAGCTAAACTCCCTCGAGGGCCAACTGGTGCAGGTTCGGACAGACACAGAACGCCAGATCCATGAATATAATATCCTCCTTGACATAAAGATCCGGCTTGAGCAGGAAATTGCTACCTACCGCCGTCTTCTGGAAGGAGAAGATGTCAAGTAAGGCTCTTAGAATCAGAGGATATGCGTCGATGTCTATCTGCTATTCTATTTTAATGTCCATACCTTAAACTCTGTCACTCTTCCCCAGCACCAATGTAATCCCTAGCAGAAAAACAACTACACACCCCGCCATCAACAACACCAACAAAACAAAAATGTACCCACCAGCATGTACACCCCCCAAAAAAATACTGATCCTTTGTACTTAAGGTCATGTTGTAGGACTGAGATAGAAGATGGTTAAGCATATCTGATACAGATATACTTGTGTTAATTTTTATGATTAATACATAATTGAAAGCACTATAACTTTTTTTTAAAACTTTTTATTTTTTATTGGAGTATAGCCAATTAACAATGTTGTCATAGCTTCAGGTGAACAAGGAAGGGACTCAGCCATATGTATACATGTATCCATTCTCCCCCAAACTGCCCTCCCATCCAGGCTGCCACATAGCATTGAGCAGAGTTCCATGTGAAAGCACTATAACTTTTCAGAGTTCTCATTGCAAGATCATGAATTGAAAAACAGGCCACAGAGGTCTGTGGGAACCAGTCTGAGGAATCATCAGTGCGGTAGCAGCAACCATCTTCAAATACCACCCCCACGAAAGGCAACAAGATGTAAACTGCCTTCGCAATTTTGTTATTTTAATTACAGAAACCTCTAGTAATTAAAGACCCCTAGTGTATATTAAACCAGTCATTTCTGAAGCTATGGATTTTTCAAGTTAAAAAGTAAGACACTCCAGCTTGAAGGAGCAAGCGTTGCAAAGCGGGGAAAAATAGAAACAGTAGTAAAACACACATCACTCAGACTTTATTTTAAAGCAGAACAGGCAGGAGAGCATTTCATTTGCAAAATGGCAATAATACATTTTTCTGTTTTTCTTTTTTTTTTCCTTTTCTTAAAATTAGAGAATATCAGTTAAGCGCTCTGGATGAGACAGGTAAGTATTCTAAATTCTTACACACTTCCTATAAGACTGAATTCTCACTCAGTAGTTTACCACTTACCTGCCACTGGTGAAAAGTAAAGGAAAGTCAGCTCTTAAGTAAACAGATATCACCTTAGGGATTCTGAAAACAGGGCACATCATATAAAGAAACCCTCCACATGGGAAATTTCTCACATTCCCATTGATGGGGTGATTTTCTTGGCCCAGGCTATTATTACTGTCCTGAGACATCCTAAGATCCTAAAAGAGAAAAACAAGATGAAAATGTTCATTTTACTTAATTCAATATGACATATTTCTTTTGTGGGGAGTGGGGAGAGTAGTAAATTTTTCGCATTTATCTAGAAAATGGACTTAAGATCATTTCAGAAAGAGAATGGGTTCAACTCCTTTCTAAAAGAAGGAAATAGATATAAAATAATAATTTAAAGCTGAGTATTCTAAAATAGCAGAGTCTTGGGTCCGAATTAACGTTTTATATTTAAATCTCAATTCAGAGATAAAGAAAACCAGGAAGATTAAGACAGTCGTGCAAGAAGTAGTGGATGGCAAGGTTGTGTCATCTGAAGTCAAAGAAGTGGAAGAAAGTATATGAAGGGCTGGCAGAAGGTGATGCTGCTGAGGTTTTGAAAGAAATGTAGCTACAACTTTTGCTCCCTTCAAGAAAGTGGCATCAGAAACCACTATTAATGCTTCTTGGTGATTAGAGGGGGGAGAGGGGAGTCCATTTACCAGTCTCTGTAATTGAAGATAAATGTTTTACTCAGAGAAGCTTCAAATTGCCTGCAAAAATGAAATCCAGTGATCACTGGGATATTTAAAATATTGTTACTGCCACCTTTAACACAAAATGCAATAATCACAAGCTATAGACCACCTAATCTCATTACTAAAGCTTACAAAGCAGAAGAGGCTATGCAAACTACAAATGAACCTCTCTAACACCTCCCATTTCTGAACTGCAAAAATCTCCTTTCAGGGTTTCCTGGATTCTTGAGTCAATTTCTTGATTAATTTCACTGAATTTTTAATATCAGTATAATTCTGCTAGCTTTAAATTATATTTGCTTCCCCTCTCATAGTCTTGGCTGTCTTTAAAACTCAACTCGGCTCTGAATAATTTGAGAGTCAAATTCCAATCATAAATGCTGAGCAGAGTAAGAATGAAGCACATTATGCTTGAAATGGGAGTAGATTAAAAGCAAAATTAGCAAAACCTTTCTCAAGGCAGAATGCTTCTCCTTATAATAAACTGCATAAATCATCATCGGATGCTCTCTTTCTTTATGTGGTAATTGTATGTTATGAAATGTTTCTCACTATTTTTTAATAATAGTTTTAATGAAGTATAATTCACACCATAAAATTACTTATTTTAAAATATGCAACTCAGCTGTCCTAGTATGTTCACAGAGTCATGCAGCCATCACCACTATCTAATCTTAGAGCATTTTCATCACTCCAAAAAGAAGCTCCTTTGGCAATCACTCCAATCCTCTTCCCCTCAACCTCTGAAAACCACTAATCCACTACTTTTCAAAGTAGTAAAGACGTTTCTTTCTCATTTCTTAATTTCCTTCCAAGTCACTTTAGTTAGTAAATTACTTTTAAAGATGTTAAGAATATTTAGAAGTGAATTCTTTTTCACGTCCTGAGACACATTCCAGAAGAGTCTGAAGCTCTAACATACAAGTATCTGACATTGTGAGTCTGATTAATAAAAAAACTTACAGGACATGCTTTTGAAATTCACTAGGCACGGACATTGTCATATGACAATAATGATGCTTTGTTTAAAAAGAGGTGGGACTATTATTTTTGACTCAATTTCCTATCATAAAAAATGAAGATCAATCTTTGCCTTTTGGTCTAACTCTAGTTTCTCCCAAGTAATCTTTCAAAGAAAGTAGATGAGACCATACATACTTGTGGAACCAGATGGTTCTACCTCCAGTTCTACCCATAGCAACTGTGCAAAAGCTAAGCACTAATCTCTGTATCTACCTATACACTTCTTACAGGAGCTAAGAACCAGAACAGGACAATCCTATTTCTGACAGGTATACAGATCCAGAGCAGGTTCGTAGTCGGTAAATACAGGCCTCTTTATCACACATTAGAATTATCATCAATGTGTTTTGTGACTTTATACAAAATCGTCAGTGCAGACATGAAGCTATCCAACACAGAGAGAATCCCTAGAGGTGAAGTTAGGGTGGAGAGAACTTTTTTTTTTTTTTTTTCCTGGGCTTTCGGAATTATTTCCACACAGAGTCTTTACAACATATAAGAAGAAGAAGAAAATGAAATGATATAAAATCAAAACTTTACCTGAAGATACCCTCTGCTCTCACTCTCAGTCACTTGGGAGTGTTCTCAGGTACCTGATTACACCCTCAAATAACAATTCCAACTTAAGGCATTGGGCTCCCTGGTAGCTCCCCTGGTAAAGAATCTGCCTGCAATGCAGGAGAGACCCCGGATTGATTCCTGGATCGGGAGGATCCCCTGGAGAAGGGATGGGCTTCCCTCCTGGCTCAGACAGTAAAGAATCCGCGTGCAACATGGGAGACCTGGGTTCGATCCCTGGGTTGGGAAGATCCCCTGGAGAAGGGAACTGCTACCCACTCCAGTTTTCCGGCCAAGAGAATTCCATGGACAGTATAGTCCATGGGGTCACAAAGAGTTGGACATGACTGAGAAACTTTCACTTTCAGTGATTTCTATTTTTTAATTTCCCTTTTCTCTCCTAGACTCACTTCCAAAACTCACCTTACCAGGGTATTATTTTATCTTCCTACTTCTCTTTTTTACCATGTACAATCCTCCCCTGCTTTTGAGAACCACTGAGCTCTAAAATCCAGAAATCAACCTCAATCATGACCACTAGGATTCTTGATCATCCTCATCTCAAAAGCACAGCATTCTATATCAGTAATTCAATATTCTTTCACTCACTGATAGGATAAAATGTTATTCAAAGCAAAAAGAAAAGGTGTTATGGACCAAAAAAGAAAAGCTGTTACAGACCAAGTGATCAGTGAATTGCACAAAGTGAAAGGTCTGTCTTTAAGAGAAAGAACTCAGGACATAAGATGAGCACACATTCTACTGAATAAAATCTAAAGATTTACAAATGTCATGTCAATAATAGTTCTTATTTTTAATATTCCCTAAACTCTACCAAAAAATGGAGACATAATTCTTTTGAACAGTTCACCTTGGTTGTAGTCATTTTCCCCTGTGCCTCATTTTTGCCAACAGCCCCATTTTATACATTTCCACCTTCCTATATTTTTACAGCTGTCAGAAAAGCTACTTTCACTTCTAAAAACTCTAAAATATGAAATTCCCTGATGGGAATTGAGGGAGTGGTTGAGACTCTGCATTGCCAATGGAGGGGGTGTGGGTTTGATCCCTGGTCAGGAAACCCTGACCCCACATGCTATGTTGTGTAGCCAAGAAAAAAAATTCTCTAAAATAGAGGCCTAATTATTTAACTTATCCCTCCCTCCCCCTACAAAAAAAAATCCACTGAAGAAGAAATATTTCTCTTTTCCACTTCTTTTTTTTTTTTTCTTTTCCACTTCTGAAGTTGCTCGCCATTCACAATTGGATTCAGAATAAATCTTGGTCAAAGCATACCAGTAAATTAGAGCAAAGTCTTTTTCAAGTGAAATAAATTTTAAATGACAGATTCAAATATATTAAGGATTAAGTTCTTTCAAGTGCAATAACTCCAAGTATGCAAGAATGAAGTTTAGCAAACAGTAGGCTAAGATTCAGGATAAAAAATGAATTAGATATAAAATTCACCTGAGAAGATTTCAGTCTAGGATAATATATAATATGTATAAAAACACAAAGGTATATGGGTAAACAATGTTATACATTGAACCAAATTATTTACATTTTACATATAGGCATGAGATTTAGAAAGTATACATTTAAGCACAAAATTGTTTCCAAGTTCAAAAATTCAAGTAAATCATATTTCCATTTTATGTGATATCACTAAGTTATATAGCTCAGAATTTGGCACATTTCTTCTGACTCTGTAAGCAAGTAATATTTGCTTTCATTTCCAGGGCCAAAAAATGGAATCACTCTGTCTTGGGGGGCTTTCACTTAACTAGTACTTCATAAGATCTCTGGAGATGTGGTTACATTTCAAAAAGTGCAAGTAAAAACACATCTGCCTATAGGTTTGCAGGATTTCATCTGTGATGCCATTTCTTGCAAACCTTAAAGAGTAAACCACTGGGTCTCATGCTAAACACTGAGAAATGAAGTTCAATTTTGAAAAGGAAAAGAACTAAAACTCCTGGTTGGTGGGCAGGGCAGAACCCTAGTTTCACAGTTTGGGGGTCAGAGTGACCCTCTGTCCTTTTTGTTTTCACTGTTAGAGGCAGGGTTGTGTTGTCTATCTGCAGCCCCAGATCCTGTCTTGGTCATCTCCTGGCTGTGTAGCCTTAAATAAGCCACTTAACATCCTCACCCTCAGACTGCTCATCTACAAAATGGGGTAAAATTTACCATCTTAAGTGGTTGCCACGAAGGTTAAAAATAATGTCTGTAGTTCACCTGCCCACTGTCTAGAACATCATAAGTACACAATAACTACTAATGATTCAAAAAAGACAAGCTCGAACAAAGTGCTAGTAACATATGAATGGAATTCTTGGTAAAAATCTCCGTATGAAACTGGGACCCCTGACATTTCAACTTAACACGTTTCCATTCTCTCAAGAAATGAAACAAATGGCTGGATGATGGCCCCCTCTTCAAGCTGAGTCTTCTTTGGATTGCTGCATCCTTTCTATATCTGTTATGAAGGAGAACATGCGATTTCTGCAAATTTCTTGCTTAAAAAATCCTTTATTTAGGCATCCCACTAGCTTGCTCTTTGTGATGTGTCTGGGTTGGGAGAAAATATGTCCTTTAGCATATGTCTCTCCTATAAAAAGGTAAAAGGAAGTTGTAGTAGGATTTCACCACAATACAGTAGGAGTTCATCAATCCCTGTCCCTAGGAAATTATAAAGAGGGTCACAAGATCCTTCCATTTGTGAGAACTGACATTGGGTGTTCCCTCTAGAGGTCTGACATGGACTCCAAGTGGAACCCCTCTGATTTGCCCCCAAATCAACTAGTGTGCACAGGTAGATCCAGCTGTTCACAGGAGTATTCACAGAACTGAAGAACCTTAGCTTCAGAGAGGTTGGAGTCAGAGCCAGATAATTTGGGGGTCCAGGGGTTGAATGTATTAACATTGATACAATTTCAATTAAAAAAAGAGCAACTGGTTATATATATATATATATGCTAACAAAGTTGGCAGTAGTGAACTGTCAGACAAGGCTCCTGATTTCACAGAGTTTGCTAAGGTCAAATTTTATGTAAAGGAAGATCTGCTGGAAATATTACTAGTATCATATTCTACTCAAAAATAGCATTTTTCAGGGAATTCCCTAGTGGTCCAGTGGTTAAGACTTCATGCTTCCAGTGTCAAGGAACTAAGAGGAACTAAGATCCAATGGTGTGCAGTAAAAGGATTTTTAAATAAATAAATAAATAATAAAAATAAAGAGTATTTTCAATGTTTAAGAGGTCTTCTTATTGAATCAGAAAAAAAAATGCAACAACCTAATGACAAGATTTTTAAATCCTTGGAAACTCAAATTTCAGTATCAATCTGGAAAATGCATTTGTTCCCCATTTCTCCCAGTGAATTTTACAACTGTTTATGAAACTATATTCTATTAGAAGATAGACTAGATCATGATCAGATGGCTCATACTGAGTTTTCAAAAGGAAACAAATAGGAGATAAGAGGGAAGAACTTTAAGAAGCCTAAGGTTTAGGAAGAAGTATTCAATAATTTACCCACTCAGCAATCACTCAGTGCTTTACCCCATGCATAAGACACTGCGCAGTGCAGAGAATGCGAGCAACAGAATAATTTGGAGAAGAAAAATTCTTTATGACAACCTATCTGCACTCCACCCAGATTTCTTCTATCACAAATATGTAATGGAAAAATTATTCAATTATTTCTATACCAGTGAATTGTCAAAATGCATACATCATTTTCTTGCTAAGCTGGCCAAAAAAGGGGGGCCACTATATTTTGGATGGAGAGAGTGAACTTTCCAAGGCAACACCCATTCCGAGACCTATAAAAGGCTGGCCTTCCTGCCTCGCTGACACCGCGCCCTCCTGAGCTGTAGGTCCTTCCAGCAGCGCCATGGCCCTCTCTGTGCGCACCTCTGGGCTGCCTCAGTGGCTGTCCTCCCAGAGTGGGGCCCCGGGCAGAGCCAGGGGCATGTCTGCCTCGAGCATCGGCAGCAGCTACGGGGGCAGTGCCTTTGGCTTCGGAGGCAGCTCTGGGGGAGGCCTCTCTGCCACGTCCATGTTCGGTTCCAGTGCTGGCTTCGGTTCTAGCTCTGGCTTTGGTTCCAGTGCTGGCTTTGGTTCCAGTGCTGGCGTCGGGGGCCTCTGCGGAAGCTCCTTTGCAGGAGGACTGGGCGCTGGTTATGGAGGAGCTGGCGGAGGGGGCTTTGGAGGCCTGGGGATTGGATTCGGAGGAGGCTCGGGAGGGGGCTCTCTAGGGATTCTCTCTGGCATCGATGGAGGTCTTATTTCTGGATCAGAAAAGGAAACCATGAAAAATCTTAACGACAGATTGGCTTCCTATCTGGATAAGGTTCGGGCTCTAGAGGAGGCTAACACTGATCTAGAAACCAAAATTCGAGAATGGTATGAAACGCGAGGCTCTGGGACTGGAGACCCCGGGTCACAGAATGACTACAGTAAATATTATCCGTTGATTGAAGACCTCAGGAATAAGGTAACAAAATGGTTTCTTTCGAGGGGCTTTGGGAATTATTTTGTACTTTCCTTTTTCCTATTTCAAGATTTTACAGAGACAAATCACCCAAAACTTAGATATGTTTCCATTCAACTGTATTTGGAGTAAATTCTCATCTCAAGATACTTGGGCTGTGCTTAGTCACTCAGTCGTGTCCAGCTCTTTGCAACCCCATGGACTGTAGCCCTCCAGGCTCCTCTGTCCATGGGCATTCTCCAGGCCAGAATACTGGAGTGGGTTGCCATGCCTTCCTCCAGGGGATCTTCCAAACCCAGGGATCGAACCCGGGTCTCCTGCACTACAGGTGATTCTTTACCATCTGAGCCACCAGGGAAGCTCATGAATACTGGAGTGGGTGGTCTACCCCTTCTCCAGGGGATCTTCCCGACCCAGGAATCGAACTGGGGTCTCCAGCATTGCACGTGGATTCTTTATCAACTGAACTTCCAGGGAAGCCCATAGTTTCATTTTATCATTCACCATAAAATGACTGTATTCCCACTACTTTTTCTGTGGGATAGGTATGTTTGTTTCTTAATTTTTAAGTAAGATTCTCCACATATATTCTCTTTTAAAAAGCTACTTTATACTCTTCATAAAATAGCACTTTAACATCACCTGAAATTTTCCTGCCAAAGATATATTTGCAAAACACTAGTATTTGATGACCTCACTTTGTGTGTCTTACCCTGTTTTGCCAGATCATTTCTGCCAACATCGCAAATGCCCAGCTTATCTTGCAGATCGACAATGCAAGACTGGCTGCCGATGACTTCAGAATGAAGTGAGTAGGATAAACGACTAATGATACCTGACATGTCCCAGTATTTCTTCTTACTTTCTATTTTCCTTCGTTGATGGCAAATATTTCAACCTTCTTCAGTTCACAGGTTCCACACACGTTTTGGTAAATTTACACTGGGCATTCTAGAAAGTATCTAGATTCAATAGGTTCACATTACACGTCCTTAATTATAAGTTGCTTAAACCCAGGGCTGTGGATTACCATATCTCACATTTGCTATTGACTCATGATATGCCAAGATAATTCCACTAGTGTCCTAAACCTCAGTCTTCCATGCATCAAAATGAATTAATAATGTTTGTGCCTGAGAGTTAAATAAAATGATCTTTTTCCTGATGACACATACAACTAAAATATTAACCATGAACTTATTTTTATATCCCTTCCTCCTTTCTACACCACCCCCTCCCCTCAGATATAAGAAGGAAAATCCTAAGGTCCTGTTTGCTCCACAGAATTTCCACACAAGATGTTGCCTGAAACCTAGTACAAGTTACTAAAGGAATATCGATGTTTTAAATTAAATCTTGAGTAAAAGTTAAGCAAGATGACTAAATGATTATTTTATTTTCAGCCACTTCTAGGCTTCCATCAGAAACTCCACCTAGAGAGGGGTTGCTACTCTTCATAGCCAGGGCAGCCAGCCAGAAGCGAAGCTGTAAGCCTGGGATGCAGTGCTGCTGGGGTTCACTGCTGATAGAAAAGTATAATTTTTTCACTTCTCTCCAACTAAGCAGTAAATTACCATTTTAAAAAAAAAAAGGAAAATAAAAAGTTAGAAAAGCAAAAACCACATCATTCATTACACTGCTGCCAGATTTATTTGCAAAGTAGCCCTGAAGATGGCAGGGGCCTTATTCAAATGGGTGTGTGGATTCCCTAGACTGTTTTGCACTTGATTTTCAGATATGAAAACGAGCTGGCCCTGTGTCAGAATGTGGAGGCCGACATCAATGGCCTGCGCAGGGTGCTGGATGAGCTGACCCTGGCCAGAGCTGACCTGGAGACGCAGATTGAGACCCTGAATGAGGAGCTGGCCTACCTGAAGAAGAACCACGAGGAGGTGAGAGCCAGAAAGGGCAGCTCTCTAAGCAGCTTTTTTCTCCCAGGTTCAAAATTATCATTTCAGATGTATAAATATGGAGTTAGAAGAGATATGCATGATACATTGGACAATCAGAATTTTAACTGTTCTGATTTCATGATTTTCAAAATACAGTTTGGGTGTTTTTGTTTGGTTGGTTGGTTTTTGGTCACACCAAGTGGCATGTGGGATTTCAGTTCCTTGATCAAACCTGTGCCCCTGGAAGCCCGGGACCACCCAGAAAGTTCCAAAAATACAGTATTTTTAAAGTTCAAAAAAAAAATATTCTACCAATAATACATACTGTTAAATATGCTAGAGAAACTGGTTATACACAGTGTAGTACACACACGGAACTCTGGTATACCACAATGTATATCAGTAATTAAGCATAACCCTGGCACAAGACTCCTAAAGAGCTTTCTACTGGAAACCAATGACTGGTACAACCGGTGAGCAAACCCAGGGACTGTCTGCAGCCCTCGGTTGAAAGCCCCTGGGACATCAATTCCACCAGGCCTTCCCATCTTGTGAAGGCCATGGAGCCCCAAGAAGCAGGGCCAGCTCATCCATCAGGCATGGCAGGCACAGTGCCAAGGACCCGCAGTGAGTTTAGGAACCCATCTCAAGCTCTTTCAAAAATCAGAAGAAAACTACTAATGTTTAGATAAAAGATGTTTGAATAGTTTGTATTAACTGGTTTGTGTTTAAACCAACGCAGTCGTAAAAGGTAATGTTTCCTATTTTTGGTGGATGAAGAGGCCCACAAAAGTCACAGTGGGCCCCTTCGCCCCTCTCACCCGCTGTCCCCAGGAGCTCCAAAGCTGCCGGGCCGGCGGCCCAGGCCAGGTCAGCGTAGAAATGGACGCTGCCCCCGGAGTGGACCTCACCAGGCTCCTCAACGACATGCGGGCACAGTATGAAACCATCGCTGAGCAGAACCGGAAGGATGCGGAGGCCTGGTTCATTGAAAAGGTACTGCTAACAAAAACAAAAGGCGTGGATACGCTTGTATTAAAGGAGAGCAGGGCTGACTCACGTCCCCTCACCCCTCTTTGTTGCGGCAGAGCGGGGAGCTCAGGAAGGAGATCAGCAGCAACACGGAACAGCTTCAGTCCAGCAAGAGCGAGGTCACCGACCTGCGGCGCGCGCTTCAAAACCTGGAAATCGAGCTCCAGTCCCAGCTCGCCATGGTAGGGCGCGTGCCAAGAGATGCCTTCAAATGAGTAAGATGGACCATTGGCAGCCTTCCGCATTTAGGTCCCCTCCATTGTTACGTCTGTGCCGTTTCTCTCCCACGTGCAGAAGAAATCCCTGGAGGACTCGCTGGCTGAAACCGAGGGCGACTACTGCGGCCAGCTGTCCCAGGTGCAGCAGCTCATCGGCAGCCTGGAGGAGCAGCTGCTGCAGGTGCGCGCCGACGCCGAGCGCCAGAGCGCCGACTACCAGCGGCTGCTGAACGTCAAGGCCCGCCTGGAGCTGGAAATCGAGACCTACCGCCGCCTACTGGACGGCGAGGCCCAAGGGTAAATAGATAACTGGGGCTGAAAATAACCTCAATGGCTGACCGACCGTGGACACCAGATGCAGTTTAAGGGCAACAGAATCGGGAAGGGTTTAGTTGACAGAAAAGAACACATCTTCTGGTAAAGACATAGGAGTTCCTAGGTGGCTCCGCGGTAAAGAATCGCCTTCAATGCAGGTTCTGTTCCTGGGTGGGGAAGATCCCCTGGAGGAGGAAATGGCAATCTACTCCAGTATTCTTGCTTGGGAAATCCCATGGACAGAGGAGCCTGGTGTGCTACAGTCCATGGGGTCGCAAAGAACCGGCGCGAAAGAGTCGGACATGTCTAATATGCCTTAGCTTTATTAAAGGCTCTACACTTTGCAAAGTGTTGTCACCATTATCTTCCTTGATAAAAGTTCATAAAATGCTGGGATGAAAAATGGCACCACACAGACAGAGGCATACTGCAGACGTGTATTAGAACAATCAGCCAGTAGAGTTCTGATTTTAATGCTAAGAATGACACATCAAATATCAGCCATGCAACCACCTTGAAACTACCCTAGGGAACTTTCCAAAAGTAACAGCAGCCTGGACTGGTGGGAAGAATTCAGGATCGTAAGTTGGAAAACCACATTTTCCACTAATTGTCAGTTGGCTTCACTTCAAGAGCCCTTTTTAGGCAGTGTTTGAAAACAAAGGTAGCTGCACAACTGATTACTCTCAGGATGCATCACTCCCTCATTCTTAATCAAGAAATTTAGAATACCTTCTCTCATTGGCCATTTTAAAAGCTCAAACAGAAAACTCCTTCTTCCTTCTCATTCCAGAAAGCATCATGTGATATCAACTCCCTTGTTTTCTTTACAGTGACTGTTTGGTGGAAAGTTCATATGTGACAGCCTCCACATCTCAAGCACCATCAACTGATTCCTCTAAAGGTATGCAGATTCCCTAGGAATCATGTAGAACAAGTCAGAATAACATCTATTAATGACCAAAACTGTAAGATCTCATTAAATATAGCAGTGTATATTTAAAGTATATTTGTATTTGGAGCCAAGAAAAAATATTTATGCATTCCTGCAGATAAATTGAGTAGTCTGCACAGGGTTAAAACTTTCAGCAAGTTCAGGAAGGATAAGAAAATCTACTCTACAAAGGGGTATTATGAGAATCATAAACACTTTTTAAGTGTTTAAAAAGAAAACCATTTTCATTTGTGCACAAGACAACACTGAATACATTTTATTAAATAAAATGCATTTTGTTTAGAAATGCAAAGGTCACACCTGAAAGTTTAAATTTCATGGACTGTATCAGTCAATACCTAATTTAGAAGCCTAAGTTAAACAGCAAATGTTAGATGAATATTTGAAGCACTAACTTTTGCTCCCTTTGTTCCGTTTTTATCTTTAGACCCTAACAAAGCCCGGAAAATCAAGACAATTGTGCAGGAAGTGGTGAATGGTGAGGTGGTCTCATCCCAAGTTCAGGAAATTGAAGAACTGATGTAAAATTTCACAAGATCTGCCCCATGATTAGTTCCTTAGGAACAAGAAATTTATAGAAATTATTCCTTTTAGAGTAAGATGATGTATTAGTTCAATCTCTGCTTCTGTTTGTTTCATTTTCTTTGGATTCCCTATTCACTTTGAGTCTGTTTTTTTTTTTTTTTGTTTCTTTGGCCTTCAAAACAAAATTTAATTACAAATCATTGTGGAAATGTGGGTCTTGATAACAAATCAAAATTGCCTTACATCTTTGTGGACCTGAGGTAGTCCTTTAATAAACTTTCTTCTAGTGACCTAGAACATATGTTTAATCACAGGACCTTAATCGAGTAGTATTGTTTTAATAAAGTTAATTTTAATAAAAGGTGAATGGTAATAATGTGAAATGTGTACCTTCTTGATGCCAACAATAGAGTCAAGGGTGTAGAGAGAGGTTTGTGAAATACTACTGAAGTCGATAAACACTGAGATAAAGACGGTGAGGCTGGAGATTAAGTTAAGAAGATTCTTGGGACTTCCCTGGGAGTCCAGTGGTTGGGACTTTACCTTCCAAGGCAGGGGGTGCAGGTTTGATCCCCGGTCAGGAGCTAAGATCCCTCATGTCTCATAGCCAAAAATCCAGAACATAAACAACAAAAGCAATAATGTAACAAATTCAATAGACTTTAAAAATGGTCCACATCAAAAAAATAAAAGGAGCACTTAATTAGAATAATTAACAACAACAAAAAAGATTCTTATAGTTCTTTCCTTTTTACATCAGCCCATCAAGTTTACAAAAAAAAAAAAAATGTATTTTTCACTGCAGGGTATAACATTTGTCCTGTTCATTTTCTAGCACCTTCTTTCATTCAGTCAAGAAACTCTTATTGAACCCTCATAGTGTGCCAGACTGGAGACTCAGAGGTATAGTCCTTGCCTGGAGAAGTTCACAATTGAGATTGAGGGCAGAGATAGACATCTACCAGGAATGGTGATAGGCTAAGACAGGGTGGATAGAAGATCAAAGAACAACTTGAAGGAGAAAGAAAAATTTGTGACGACTCAAGCAAATACTTCATACAGAAACCAACCAGGCAGAGAAGGGAGAATGGGAACAGAGGAAGCATGTATGAAAGGACACAGGGGCATGAACACACATTGCTTTGATGGCCTTTCTCCTATCTGGCACCAGCAAGGCCGAGGGTGGGGTTTCTACTGGGGTGGGTCAGACCCACAAGTCAATAACAGATGTCATGTTCTTGGCTAGGGCAGAAGGTGGCCAAAGTCTAAGCCTGAGTAGATGGTGATTCAGACTGGTTCAGTCTGAGTTGCCAAATCCAAAACCCTAAAAGGAAAACACGAGCAAGATTTACTGATTAAGAGCCAAATCTCTGAAGCCAGACTGAGTTCAAATTCTGACCTTAATACTTGATAGCACGTAATTTAACCTCTTGTATGCCTCAGTTTCCTATTCCTACAGTGGAGTGGCTTTGTGAAAATTAAATGAGGTAGAGTACATAAAACAGTAGGAACAGTCCCTGGAACCTAGCAAGTACTTGGTATTTTTGGCCTATGATTGCTTTTTGTGTGTAACCAAAATCCTATGGAGAAACCAGGGTAACTGATGAGCAAGGAGTGTCAGAGGAGCAGAATGGAGAGAAGAGGGTCATACGAGCCTGAAGGAATTCCAGTGTGGGTGCAAAAGCCCACAGAAGGTGAGTTACTTTGTCATTCTCAGCTGACACACTTCGTATGCAGCTTTCTGGAGTCACACTTTCTTTCAAATTCGCTAGTGGTCTTGGATACTCCATTCTTCTTCCTTTATTATGGATGGCAACTCAACTCTCCAGCCCTCACCTTCCAGAACTAACTCTAGGAGGTTCTATTCAGACCCAAAGAGATTATCAAGGTCTTTACTGCACAAGCTCTATCACCCACAAGTAATACATGAGGCTACTTTCTGGTACTCAAAAGTGGCTGCAAGTAGTTACCGTTTTAAACAACACCTGTTTTCCTTACAACTACATCTGAATTGTGTGAGACTCCAAGGAGAAACGGGTTTTGCACAGGTATAAATCTGGTGATCATTTCTTAGCTATTATCTTAGTTTCTCAGCCTTCTCTTCTTTTGGAAACACTTTCTCCACTGGGCTCCCAAAGGCATCGACTCCCTGGAGGCTTTTTCTCTGACTCTTCTTTGTGACCTCCGAATGTTGACTTAATCCTGCTATCTTCTCTCTCTACTCTTACTCCCTAGGTGACCTCATCTAATCTCATGGCTTTAAAGTAACCACCTGTGGATGGATGTTAACTAGACTCATCACAGTCGCTATTTCCCAATATACATACAAGTATTAAATCATTACATTGTATACCTAAAACTGTTAATATAATGTTAGATATCAATTATACCTCAGTGAAGTAAACAGATAAGGTAACCACCTATGCTGTTCCTAGTGGTTCCTCCAAGATGGCCCCAGGGAGCCTCACCTCCTAGTAAACAGGCCCCTGAGCATTGTCCCCTCCCACAATGATTACAGCAGACCTACTGAAGAAGCGACAGTGTATAACTCTTAAGGTTAGGTCACAAAAGCAATTTTATCTGACTTGGTCTCTTGGATTGCTCATTCTGGGGGAAATTAGCTGCCCTTAAGATTATAAACTATGGTGGGGGGGGGGGGGGGGCACGGAATCTACCTTTAAAAAAAAAAATCAGTGATTTCACAAAGTTTCCCACTAACACACCAACAGTGAACATCTCCTGGAACAGCCAGCAAGTTCAAAAATCACAATCCTACTCAGATAAAATCTTAGAATATTCTATAGTCTTCAACTGGCAAAGGAAGCTTTAGGTTTCTTATTATTTAAATTCTCCTTACTCTACTCTCACTGCCAAGAAATGCAATTAGCACAGAATCCTTATCATGAAAGTCCAGGCATCATTCACTGCACCACATGCCCTAGTTCAACACCAACAGGAATGGTCCTTCGGGACTCAGCAATTGCAGGAATGAGAGGTCTTTCTTTTTTTTTTTTTTTTTTTTTAATTTTTATTAGTTGGAGGCTAATTACTTTACATCATTACAGTAGTTTTTGTTATACATTGATATGAATTAGCCATGGATTTACATGTACTCCCCATCCCAGTCCCCCCTCCCACCTCCCTCTCCACCTGATCCCTCTGGGTCTTCCCAGTGCACCAGGCCCGAGCACTTGTCTCATGCACCCAACCTAGGCTGGTGATCTGTTTCACCCTAGATAATAACATGTTTCAATGCTGTTCTCCTGAAACATCCCACCCTCGCCTTCTCCCAGAGTCCACAAGTCTGTTCCATACATCTGAGTCTCTTTTTCTGTTTTGCATATAGGGTTATCGTTACCATCTTTCTAAAGTCCATATATATGTGTTAGTATACTGTAATGGTCTTTATCTTTCTGGCTTACTTCGCTCTGTATAATGGGCTCCAGTTTCATCCATCTCATTAGAACTGATTCAAATGAATTCTTTTTAATGGCTGAGTAATATTCCATGGTGTATATGTACCACAGCTTCCTCATCCATTCGTCTGCTGATGGGCATCTGGGTTGCTTCCATGTCCTGGCTGTTATAAACAGTGCTGCGATGAACATTGGGGTGCATGTGTCTCTTTCAGATCTGGTTTCCTTGGTGTGTATGCCCAGAAGTGGGATTGCTGGGTCATACGGCAGTTCTATTTCCAGCTTTTTAAGAAATCTCCACACTGTTTTCCATAGTGGCTGTACTAATTTGCATTCCCACCAACAGTGTAAGAGGGTTCCCTTTTCTCCACACCCTCTCCAGCATTTATTGCTTGTAGACTTTTGGATAGCAGCCATCCTGACTGGCGTATAATGGTACCTCATTGTGGTTTTGATTTGCATTTGAGAGGTCTTTCTTAAAGGGAAACTACTCATAAGAAAAAACCCCAGGTATAGGATCAGAAAACAAAGGCAAGCATATCATTATGATTATTTTAAAATCTAAACTTTTACTAATATAAATTTTAACTTTTATATACACTTATTGTGTGTGGGGGCTAGAGAAGAGTCTGGAAAATATTGTACATACTAAATTTTTGGAGTAGTTATCTCTTGGAAATTAATCAAGGGGTTTGAAGAATATTTCTTCTTTTGAACATTTTTAAATGCTTAACAGTATGCATAACCCTGATAATTAGAGGGAAATGAATTTAAGTTATCCAGAACAAATGGGTTTGCAAGTAGGTGAGAGTAGAAAGAGAACATCTAGAAAACAACCATGGATTGCCAAAACAGAAGTCTTTAGGCTTTATAAGAGTGCCACCTACTGGAATCTCAGGATATGAGATTTTAAAAAATTGATCTTGCTTTTTAAGCCACTTGAGATATGTGATATGTCACACACTAGCAAAGTAATGCTCAAAATTCTCCAAACAAGTTTTCAACAGTATGTGAACCGAGAACTTCCAGATGTTCAGTCTGGATTTAGGAAAGACAGCGGAACCAGAGATCAAATTGCCAACATCCGTTGGATCATTGAAAAAGCAAGAGAGTTCCAGAAAAACATCTACTTCTACTTTATTGACTACACCAAAGCCTTTGACTGTGTGGATCACAACAAACTGGGGAAAATTCTTAAAGAGATGGGAATACCAGACCACCTTACTCGCCTCCTGAGAAATCTGTATGCAGGTCAAGAAGCAACAGTTAGAACCAGACATGGAACAATGGACCAGTTCCAAATTGGGAAAGAAATACATCAAGGCTGTATATTGTCACCCTGCTTATTTAACTTATATGCAGAGTACACCATGAGAAATGCCAGGCTGGGTGAAGCACAAGCTGGAATCAAGATTTCCAGGAGAAATATCAATAACCTCAGATATGCAGATGACACCACCCTTGTGGCAGAAAGCAAGAGGAACTGAAGAACCTCCTGATGAGGATGAAAGAGGAGAGTGAAAAAGTTAGCTTAAAACAACATTCAAAAAGCTAAGATCATGGCATCCAGTCCCATCACTTCATGGCAAATAGATGGGGAAACAGTGACAGACTTTATTTTTGGGGGCTCCAAAATTACTGCTGATGGTGACTGCAGTCTTGAAATTAAAAGACACTCACTCCTTGGAAGAAAAGCTATTACCAACCTAGACAGCATATTAAAAAGTAGAGACATTAGTTTGCTGACAAAGGTCCATCTAGTCAAAGCTATGGTTTTTCCAGTAGTCACGTATGGATGTGAGAGTTGGACCATAAAGAAAGCTGAGTGCTGAAGAATTGATGCTTTTGAACTGTGGTATTGGAAAAGACTCTTGAGAGTCATTTGGACTGCAAGGAGATCAAATCAGTCAATCCTAAAGGAAGTCAGTCCTGAATATTCATTGGAGGGACTGATGCTGAAGCTGAAACTCCAATACTTTGGCCACCTGATGCGAAAAACTGACTCACTGGAAACGACCCTGATGCTGGGAAAGACTGAAGGCAGGAGGAAAAGGGGACAGAGGATGAGATGGTTGGATGGCACCACCGACTCAATAAACATGAGTTTGAGCAAGCTCCAGGAGTTGGTGATGGACAGGGAAGCCTACTGTGCTGCAGTCCATGAGGTCTCAAAGAGTTGGACACAACTGAGTGACTGAACTGACTGACTGAGATATGTTGAATACTACAAAATGGGTTTGGAATTTATTTGCTTAAGAAAGAGAGAGAGAAGAGAAGGAAAAAATTAAGTCTGTTTAAAATTATCAACAATAAATTAAAGCTTTCTTATTTAAATAAGTGGTATTAGTTTTCAAAAAGTCTACCAGTAAGGAGGCAAATTCTATAAGGCATAGAGTAAAAAAGGAAAGCTAGTCATTATTTACAGGGTAGAGAACCAAAGAGCCAGTCTGAACTACTCAGTCTTTTAAAAATATATCCAAACATCAAATTAAAACCTATATTCATATACTTAAGTAAAAGACTTTTTAATGAGGTAGTAAATGTTTCTTAAATCTTGGTACTGGATCTAAGATTAAAATACCATTGCTTAATATTAGTATCATAAATTCAACATCAAACTAAAAACCATTATTAAATATATTCTCTCCATCACTATTTTTAATAAAAGCTATGGCTGCAACATTCAGCAACATATTTATAAAAGGACTTTTTATGATCAGAATTCAGTTGAAAAATAATCATCTGGTGAATGCATAAATTATGGTACATACATACAATAGAATACAACTTACCCATAGATACAAACAGACACAAAAACACTATAGCTGAATTTTAAGACTGCCATACTGAACAAAAGAAGCTAGACACAATACATACCATATGATTCCATTTATATGAAATTCTAGGGGGAAAAATAACTAATCTACAGTGACATAGAACAGATCCGTGGTGGTGGTTTACTGGTTAAGTCTCCATGTTTCCACTGCAGGGGGCACGGTTTCCATCCCTGGTCAGTCAGGGAAGTAAGATCCTTCATACTGTGTGGCAAAAAAAAAAAAAAACAGATCAGTGGTTGCCAGGGCTGAAATGGGTGGTAGAGTGAAGATTAACTGGTTAACTAGGAAGGGTCACAAGAGAACATTTAAGACTAATGGAAATGTTCTGTATCTTGATTATGAAGATGGTATATCTATTTGTCAAAAATCTTCGAACAGTACACATAAAATGGGTACATTTTATTGTATGTAAATCATATTTCAAAGCTGATGTTTAAACAGTAGTAATTAGTCTGTCTTCATGACAATGCTGTGTTGAAAGCACCATGTAGGATAATCGATGATGTACTAGGGCAGGCTTGTACCTGCTCTTAAGTGCTGATCAATAAATATTCAGCAATTTCACAAGCTGGTTATTAAACCATTGGATTCAATTCCTGGGTCAGGAAGATCCCCTTCCTTCAGAAGGAAATGGCAACCCATTCCAGTATTCTTGCCTGGGAAATCCCATGAACAGAGGAGCCTCACAGGCTAGAGTCCATGGGTTTGAAAAAGAGTCAGACATGACTTAGCGACTAAACAGCAACAACCTGAAATTGGTCATAATGGGAATATCTACACTACGGGCCTTGGGCTCTACTTATGTGTTCTGCTGGAGAGCTGGCTTAAACCTGCTCACCACTGAGTACAGTCATTAAGAACACAGACGCAGAAGCTGACGCCTGGGTTTGTGCTCCAGCTCTGCTACTTTTCAGTGGTCTTGTTCACCCTCCTGATCTTCAGTTCTTTGGTCTGTAAAAATCAAGGCACTATTAAGTACCATGACTGTTACGAGGATTCAGTGAGTTAATTCTCATTTCACAGAATAAGCATTGACTAAATGGTAACTGTTGTGATCACAGAAAGAAGAAACAAAGTCACTCTGTAACTAAAGAAATTAATTTACAGATTTTCTTTCAGACCACGAGACTTATTCATTCTTTTCCTTCTCTTCATGCTAACTCCCAATTTCAATCTCAAAAAAGAAATGTGCAATTTTCTTTTTCACCTGAAGTATTTCTCCTTAGCTGATTGCTAAAAGGTCAAATTTTCTAACAGGACATATTGGTGTAATAATATTTATCCTCCCTACATCACAAGCTGTTGTGAGCATCAAAAAGACCAATTTCTGTGAAAGAGCATTGTAAGCCGCAAATCATGTCAGAATCGTAAGACACTGATTTTAACACCACTGCTCAGATTGAACGGAAGGGTTCTACATGTAGAGGACATAGAAGAGAGGCTGAAGAAAACCTTAGGACTCCAGGGGATTGTCACAATTTTCAGGTTTTTTTTTTCCTTTAACATGCATGGTATAACTTTTAGAAAACCCTGAGTAAATGCAATGCTTTACACATATACCATAGATGCAAATTTCAGAGTAAATATTTAAACTCTATAGAATACAAACATAGGGCCACCAGCCTTTTTACACTCTGATCTTCCATTTCTACACTCTGATCTTCCTTCAAATTCAATTACCTGTGAATTTTCAGTTGCTGAAAGATGCTATTGCTTATGTTTCACAATGCATATATTCTTAAAGAAATGCAATTTTTTCAAAATCATGGAAACAGACTTTAGAAGGAGACTTGTAAATAAAATAGTCCACAGAGAGGTATGGGGATCTACCAGAAGCTGGATGGTATTTCAGGCTTCATTCAGTGAGTCATTATTTTACTCAGAACAAGTTACTCAACTTGAGATGATTCACCTTCTAGAAAAGACAAAAAGAATAGCACGTATAATCACATTAGCCTAGCATTTGGAATTCTCAGGAAAAACACTGTAAACACAGGGTATTATGAACTTGACTGGTCAGAATATATTCATTTTAGTTATCCTCTTGTAAACCACTTCCTAAAATTACATATACATGAAGTTTCTGCTGAGGAAAGTATATCCATTTTGAAATATTTCATTTACTTGAAAATATCATGCAATTTTTAAAAATTGCTTAAGGTTGCTTAACCTGCTTGCTAACGCAGGAGACACAAGAGACGCGGGTTGGATCCCTGGGTCAGGAAGATCTCTTGCAATAGGGAAAGGTAACCTGCTCCAGTATTCTTGGCTGGAGAATTCCATGGATGGAAGAGCCTGACTACAGTCCATGAGGCTGCAAAGGGTCAGACACGACTGAGCGACTGAACACACACACACACAACCAGTTGAAGTATAATATTTATTTTTTAAAATGTTCAGTTTAATAACATTTAAACTAAATGTTTAAATGAGGCATCCTGTATTCATTTGTGTATTCATTCAATAAATATTTATTTAGCACCAATTATAGGTAAGTCTTTACATAATCTAGTGACAATAATCTCAGTTTTTATGAGCTAAAGGTAAATGCATGATAAGGTTTCACACATTATTTTTCTTTGCTGCATAGGCATAAATGGAATAAAGTGAGTCATCACCATTTTTAATTGGCAGAAGCGACATTGCTCCACATGTGGTACATGCTGATTATTTTTTTAAAGTGTGAGAGACTTAGTTAACTCTTCCTAGAAGATATGACACCTCCTCATTCATTTTATGGGTTTGAAAAGTTAAACAGATATTTTGAGGGCATATTTTAAAACTATGATACTCTTGTCTCATGTACCCAAATACTCTTAAATATCTAATTACATTTTATATTACATGTTTCATTATGTAAAAGTAACTCCAAGGTACTTTAAGTTATTTTTATCCAACACTCATTTTAAACAGTCTTATGTGCTGGTTCTGAATACAGCAATTTTGATGTCTAACTTCTCTATCTTACCTAATAAATGACTGAGTAGGCTTAAGATAAATTTTCATCATTATTTAAAAAACAAACATATACAATCAGCATCTAATCAAGAGATAATCCTGAAACAAAAAGCACAGATTTAGATCCATACTAATACAGAGTTCATTGGACAGTGGTGTTAGAGATAAAGCAGAACAATAAAGTTTGGTTTTCCTGTTCCATGAGTCAGAGGCTGAAGGGAAGGAAAAGTCCTCCAAGGGGTGACATGAAGGTGGGAGAATTTGACTCAGTTCCCCACTGAAGCCTGCAATGGAATCTCTCCCTCTCCTACGTGACTCTGCCAGGTGTTTTTACAGCTTGTAGAGTTGGAATGAGCAAGGATACCTGAATGTTAACCAGTGGGAAGATGAGAACAGCTCTAGGGGAAGGTAGGTCTCAGTAGGGAGAAGCCAGTGAACATTTAGTCATCATTATCAGCATTATCTGTCACCTCCAGGATACACAGCAAATAGAAGATGATCTGAGGAGTTAAAGGAAAATACAATATTGTAACTCCCATGATACACAGCTCGAGCAACAGGTTCCACAATGATTTCTTGATTAGCTGCACTTTCCAACCAATGGGACACTGAAAATTTAAATCATGCAAAATTCCATCCCCAAAACGGGTAATATGCATCACAAGACATTTGCTAGATACACATATATCCTGACATCTTATAGCATCATTATAATTTATCTCCATTTAGGATGTTTGGGGTCACTTAATTTATGTTTGTTTTGGTAAGAAAAATCACCAAATAGGAAAGCACTATTTTAACAAACTTTTGCATCTCAAATGGAACTTTAGCTAAATAATTCAAGTAAAGTTATCCCACCATCACCATTGGTCTAAAAATCCTTCAACTGCAGCTTTTCCACTGGGTCAAGTTCCATGTCTCCTGAATCCATCACTTTATTCATTCATTCATTCAACAAGTAAATACAGAGCATAAATACAGGCTGAGGAAAACTCAGGGCTCCTGGGGATTATCATTCATAATCTTAGTCGTCTGTTTGTTTTGTTGTTGTTGTTTTTCTGACAAGCATAGAATAACTTTTAGAAAAATCCTGTGTAAAGGCAATGCTTTGCACACATACAACAGATTGCAAAATACAGAATAAATATACAACACTTACAAAATGCAAACATAGGATCATCAATGCACAGAGAATAAGTTGTTGCCATTACATAGGTGGCATTAAGAGGATGCTCTGAATATATTTAATTTGAATCTATCGATTTTGGTTACTTTATTTTTTTAAATGCATGAGTCACATGGATATAAATCCCACTTATTGAACTCTCCTTAAAGGAATCATGTTGTCAGGGGCCAAAACACCATTAAGAAATTGCTTGCATCAGTCCCCTAAAGGGAATCATAATCCACCCGCCATAAACTCCAGAGCTAAAGTGATAATTATCAGAACAAGGAAAGCTCTTCTCATAGTCTCTGGGAACCCAAGTAAAGTCTCAGAATAAAAAGTCACATTAAAAATTTTTTTAATGTCATTTGCCTTTTACTGAGAAATTGATTGGATTCTATTAATATTTTCAGAAAACTTTAAAGATACTTGACACTCAGTGGAGACATAAACTTTTTATCTAAAATATACAACTCCTAACTTGGCAATTTCATAAGACATATTGATACAGATCATATTGCTCAATACATTGCTTCTGATGACTCAGTAGAAAGTTGCCTTCAGTTTCAATGAGCAGTCTTTTAATTCATGACTTTTTAAGCAAACTAATCTGAGGACTTTTTCCCATCTGTCTAAAGAGCACTAGGAGTTGTGTTCACAAAATAGAGTTACTTGATTTCTATGAAGTCTTTAAAAGAAAAAAAAATATGTATCCATTAACATTCATATGTAGAAGCAACCTCAGAAACACCTTAGTAATCATGAGACTGTGATCTGTACATAGGAAATCCACAAACTATGGATACAAACTAAAACTGAATTCTCTTGAAGAAACTTATAGAAGACTAGTTTTCCATGAAAAAAATAAAAGTCTAAAATTTTAAAACTCCTGGCAATCAAAACCAAAACAGAACTTGTTCTCCCTTAGTTAAGCAAGGTGTTCTACCTAAAATAGACTTTTCTCTCAATCAAACTAACATTTATTGGACATTATGGAAGTCAGTCAGTCAGTTCAGTCACTCAGTCGTGTCCGACTCTTTGCGACCCCATGAATTGCAGCACACCAGGCCTCCCTGTCCGTCACCAACTCCTGAGTTTACTCAAACTCATGTCTATCAGGTCGGTGATGCCATCCAGCCATCTCATCCTCTGTCATCCCCTTCTCCTCCTGCCCCCAACCCCTCCCAGCATCAGGGTCTTTTCCAATGAGTCAACTCTTCGCATGAGGTGGCCAAAGTACTGGAGTTTCAGCTTCAGCATCAGTCCTTCCAATGAATACCCAGGACTTATCTCCTTTGGGATGGACTGGTTGGATCTCCTTGCAGTCCAAGGGATTCTCAAGAGTCTTCTCCAACACCATAGTTCAAAAGCATCAATTTTTCAGTGCTCAGCTTTCTTCACAGTCCAACTCTCACATCCATACATGACCACTGGAAAAACCATAGCCTTGACCAGATGGACCTTTGTTGGCAAAGTAATGTCTGCTTTTTAATATTCTATCTAGGTTGGTCATAACTTTCCTTCCAAGGAGTAAGCGTCTTTTAATTTCATGGCTGCAATCACCATCTGCAGTGATTTTGGAGCCCCAAAAAATAAAGTCAGCCACTGCTTCCACTGTTTCCCCATCTATTTCCCATGAAGTGATGGGACTAGATGCCATGATCTTAGTTTTCTGAATGTTGAGCTTTAAGCCAACTTTTTCACTCTCCTCTTTCACTTTCATTAAGAGGATTTTAAGTTCCTCTTCACTTTCTGCCATAAGGGTGGTGTCATCTGCATATCTGAGGTTATTAATATTTCTCCCGGCAATCTTGATTCCAGCTTGTGCTTCTTCCAGCCCAGCATTTCTCATGATGTACTCTGCATATAAGTTAAATAAGCAGGGTGACAATATACAGCCTTGACGTACTCCTTTTCCTATTTGGAACCAGTCTGTTGGTCCACGTCCAGTTCTAACTGTTGCTTCTTGACCTGCATATAGGTTTCTCAAGAGGCAGGTCAGGTGGTCTGGTATTCCCATCTCTTTCAGAATTTTCCAGTTTATTGTGATCCACACAGTCAAAGGCTTTGGCATAGTCAATAAAACAGAAATATATGTTCTTCTGGAACTCTCTTGCTTTTTCAATGATCCAGCGGATGTTGGCAATATGATCTCTGGTTCCTCTGCCTTTTCTAAAACCAATTTGAACATGTGGATGGTTCACGTATTGCTGAAGCCTGTCTTGGAGAATTTTGAGCATTACTTTACTAGCGTGTGAGATGAGTGCAATTGTGTGGTAGTTTGAGCATTCTTTGGCATTGCCTTTCTTTGGGATTGGAATTAAAATTGACCTTTCCCAGTCCTCTGGCCACTGCTGAGTTTTCCAAATTTGCTGGCATATTGAGTGCAGCACTTTCACAGCATCATCTTTCAGGATTTGAAATAGCTCAACTGGAATTCCATCACCTCCACTAGCTTTGTTCGTAGTGATGCTTTCTAAGGCCCACCTGACTTCACATTCCAGGATGTCTGGCTCTAGGTGAGTGATCACACCATCGTGATTATCTGGGTCGTGAAGATCTTTTTTGTACAGTTCTTCTGTGTATTCTTGTCACCTCTTCTTAATGTCTTCTGCTTCTGTTAGGTCCATACCATTTCTGTCCTTTATCAAACCCATCTTTGCATGAAATGTTCCCTTGGTATCTCTAATTATCTTGAAGAGATTTCTAGTCTTTCCCATTCTGTTATTTTCCTCAATTTCTTTGCATTGATCACTGAGGAAGGCTTTCTTATCTCTCCTTGCTATTCTTTAGAACTCTGCATTCAAATGGGAATATCTTTCCTGTTCTCCTTTGCTTTTCGCTTCTCTTCTTTTCACAGCTATTTGTAAGGCCTCCTCAGACAACCATTTTGCCATTTTGCATTTCTTTTCCATGGGGATGGTCTTGATCCCTGTCTTCTGTACAATGTCACGAACCTCCATCCATAGTTCATCAGGCACTCTGCCTATCAGATCTAGTCCCTTAAATCTATTTCTCACTTCCACTGTATAGTCATAAGGGATTTGATTTAGGTCATACCTGAATGGTCTAGTGGTTTTCCCCACTTTCTGCAATTTCAGTCTGAATTTGGCAACAAGGAGTTCATGATCTGATCAACAGTCAGCTCCCAGTCTTGTGAGGAAACACAGACATACATGCAAATAACCTTACCTTGAGGTATAAAGAGACTTGGTTATGAGAGAAAGTGCAGATGAGGAACCAGAGAAGTTTGGAAGAGGGAGAGAATACACAGGGCTGGGGCACAAGGACTAGGGCCACTCTTTTGGTGAAAGAAGCATTTGAGCAGAGCCTAGATGAGTATATAAAATCTCAGTGTGTGGTGTTAACTGGAACTGGGTTGGCAGGACAGGTTGCTGTGCTTTCTCACAAGACTAAGTGATCTTCTGAGAACCCATATTCTTTGACCATGGTGATCTGAACTTTATTTTTAAAAGAGTTGTGTGTGTCTCAAGGCAAGAATACTGAAATGGTTTGCCATTCCCTTCTCCAGTGGACCACATTTTTTCAGAACTCTCCACCATGACTGGTTCTTCGTCTTGGGTGGCCCTACACGGCATGGCTCATAGTTTCATTGAGTTAGACAAGGCTGTGGTCCATGTGATCAGATTGGTTAGTTTTCTAACCAATTTTCATATTGTGGTTTTCAGTCTGTCTGCCCTCTGATGGAGGAGGATAAGAGGCTTACAGAAGCTTCCTGATGGGAGAGACTGTTGAGAGTCCCTTGGATTGCAAGGAGATCCAACCAGTCCATCCTAAAGTAAATCAGTCCTGAATATTCATTGGAAGGACTGATGTTGAAGCTCAAACTCCAATACTTTGGCCACCTGATGCAAAGAACTGACTCATTTGAAAAGACCCTGATGCTGGGAAAGATTGAAGGCAGGAAGAGAAGGGGATGACAGAGGATGAGATGGTTGGATGGTATCACTGACTCAATGGACATGAGTTTGAGTAAACTCCAGGAGTTGGTGATGGACACGGAGGCCCGGCGTGCTGCAGTTCACGGGGTGGCAAAGAGTCAGACAAGACTGAGCGACTGAACTGACTGACTGACTGTGTGTGTCTGATTCCTCTTCAAAGGCAGGACCATGTATTGTTGGTCATCTAGAAATAAATACCCAGCACTGAGGCAGGGTCTGGCAAAATGTAGGTATGCCAAATACATGTTGGTTGAAGTGATGCTTAGAAACATCATACTCAGTTTACACAATGTCAAAATATTAAAAAATTTGGGGGAAAGTATTGGATAAATTTCAACTAAAACTATTCATCAAGGGAGAATTCCCTGGTGGTCCAGTGGTTAGGACTCTGTGCTTCTACTGCAGAGGACATAGGGTTTGATCCCTGGTTGGGGAATTAATATCTTGCATAAACTATTAATCAAGTCCATCACTTGGCACATTTTAAAATAAAAGCATATGATGACTGAATGTCTCATTGGCACCAATTATGCTGTCACATCAGTATGGCTCTAGTTCATGAGTCTCTCAAAATTCTCTAAGCTGGAAATAATTGTGTATTTGAATTACTACACAACAGCAAGTGAGGACACAGGAAAACAAAAAAAAAAAATACTGCAAAGTGCCCACTGACTGATCTTTGTTAAGAAGAATGTCCTCCTCAGCACTTAACAGTTGAACAACCCAGAGAAAAAATACGTATTGTCAGGAAAAGTTGCTTAGAGGGAAATAAAAATCCAATGTGCATTGTTAGATTTTGCAATAGCCCATTTTGTAATATAGAAATGTAATTTTAATTGAAGGAGGAAGATAATTACAGTTTAGGAACCAACTAGTTAGTCAACACCACAATCAGAAATATCTAAGGGACAAGCCTTGGTCCCACACCCAAGAAAAGGGGGTGAACCCAAAAAGTGAGTAAAACGAGCTTCCATAAATGTGTTCAAGGCACTTCAGCCATTCTGAAAGCCTTGAAACCACGAGGAGGAGAATTTTGTTACTACTGATTAGTTATTAGTTATTAAGTTTAAATAATTTCTATAGATTCAATAGAAATCTAAATTTATAGATTTAAAATAAGAAATTCTGCACTGTATTTTTATATATATTCCTGGAACTAATGCTAGAGATAGAAAAAAACAAAAAGGCCAGATAAATCCTGTAAATTTGGAAGTGATCCAAGTTATGGCAACCTAGAGATAATGGAAGTGTCATTTAGGAAGAACTGAATGGACTAGTGACCCTATAGCTTAGAAAGGAAAATATTTTAAAAGAGTTGAATATTCCTCTTCAAATATCAAAAAGACTCCAAAGCTAAGTTCTATGTGGCAAAGCAAGTTATATTGTGTGGCAGATTTCTGTTCAATATAAAGACAGACTTCTAAGTAATTGAAGTGAAGTGAAGTCACTTAGTCGTGTCCTACTCTTTGCGACCCCGTGGACTGTAGCCCACCAGGCTCCTCCGTCCATGGGATTCTCCAGGCAAGAATACTGGAGTGGGTTGCCATTTCCTTCTCCAGGGGATATTCCCGACCTAGGAATCAAACCCAAGTCTCCCGCATTTCGGGCAGATGCTTTAACCTCTGAGCCATCAGGGAAGCCCAAGTCGCTCAGTCGTGTCCGACTCTTTGCGACCCCATGGACTGTAGCCTACCAGGCTTCTCCCTCCCTGGGATTCTCCAGGCAAGAATACTGGAGTGGATTGCCATTTCCTTCTCCAGGGGATCTTCCCGACTCAGGGATCTAACCCAGGTCTCCTGCATTGCAGGCAGACGCTTTAACCTCTGAGCCTAAGTAATTAGAGCAGATCAAAATTGAATATCTTGTGAAACAATGAGCTTCACTTCACTAGAAATATTCAAGTAGAGACTGGAGAGATCTGATAAGGTAGTTCTGATAAGGTAGCTCATTGTTGAATATTTTAAACAAGAGAAGCAAGAAGGGAGCTAACATTTGTGAGGATCTCATTTACAAACACTTTTTATGTGCTATCTGAATTGGTAGTCTCAAACTTAGGAAATGGAAATGACTTCTCATATGAAGATACTAGGGCTTAACTTGCTACATTCCCAGTAAGACAAAGAGCTAGGATTTAAAACCTGGGGATGACTTCAAAGAGGCAGAGGAACCAGAGGTCAAATTGCCAACATTAGTTGGATCCTGGAGAAAGCAAGGGAGTTCCAGACAAAAATCTACTTCTGCTTTGTTGACTATGTTAAAGCCTTTGACTGTGTGGATCACAACAAACTGAAAAACTCTTAAAAAGATGGGAGTACCAGACCACCTTATCTGTTTCCTGAGAAACCTGTGTTCAGGTCAAGAAGCAACAGTTAGAACACGACACAGAATCACTGTGTCTGATTCAAACTGGGAAAGGAGTAAAAGGCTGTATGTTGTCACCCTGTTTATTTAACTTATATGCAAAGTACATGCGTGCCAAGTCATTTCAATCATGTCTGACTCTTTGCAACCTTATGGATTATAGCCTGTCACACTTCTCTGTCCAAGGGATACTCCAGGCAAGAATACTGGAGTGGGTTGCCATGCCCTCCTCGAGGGGATCTTTCTGACCCAAGGATCGAACCAGTGTCTCTTAAGTCTTCTGCATTGGTTGGAGGGTTCTTTACCACCAACACTAACTGGGAAACACTATATGCAGAGTACATCATGCAAAATGCCAGGCTGGATGATCACAAGCTGAAATCAAGACTGCGAGGACAGATATCAACAACCTCAGATATGCAGATGATACCACTCTAAAGGCAGAAAGTGAAGAGGAACTAAGTAGCCTCTTGATGAGGGTGAAAGAAGAGACTGAAAAAGCAGACTTGAAACTCAACATTAAACAAACTTAAAATCATGGCATCTGGTCCCATCACTTCATGGCAAATAGAAGGTGGAAAAGTGGAAGCAGTGACAGATTTCATTTTCTTGGGTTCCAAAATCACTATGGATGGTGACTGCAGCCACGAAATTAAAAGATGCTTGCTCCTTGGAAGGAAAGTGATGACAAACCTAGAGAGCATATTGAAAAGCAGAGACATCACTTTGTCAACAAACGTCCATCTGTATAATCAAAGCTATGGCATTTCCAGTAGTTATGTATGGATGTGAGAGCTGGACCATAAAGAAGGCTGAGCCCTGAAGAATTGATGCTTTTGAACTGTGGTGTTGGTGAAGACTCTAAAGAGTCCCTTGGACTTCAAGGAAATCAAATCAGTCAGTCCTAAAGGAAATTAGTCCTGAATATTCACTGGAAGGACTGATGCTGAAGCTGAAACTCCAATACTTTGGCCACTTGATTCAAAGAGCCAACTCATTGGAAAAGACCCTAAAACTGGGAAAGAATGAAGGCAAAAGGAGAAGGGAGCAGCAGAGGATGAGATGGTTAGATAGTATCACCGACTCAATGGATGAGTTTGAGCAAACTTTGGGTATTAGTGAAGGACAGAGGAGTGGCATGCTACAGTCCATGGAGCTACAAAGACTGGGACACACCTGAGCAACTGAACAACAACTGATGACCTGTAAGGTCTCTTGCAAATTCTTTTCTGGCTGACACCCCCATGGCAGTGAATGCATTCACTGTCTAAATAATTTCATTCTGATACTTTCTGTCAATTTATCTAGTCTGTCAAAATATTCAGGGACTTTTGGTCAAAGAGCATATCTGCTTTCTCCATGACATCAAACTCAAAGGATTAACCATCCTTTCCATCTTTTCCTGATGAATTCTGTAATTCTGATGGCCAGAATCCCTGACATCCCATCTAAACCAGAAAGGGCGGAGTTTTACCTCACATGGATCCAATCTAGGCTGCTGGTTGTGATTTTCTGGATTAATGTCATTATGAAGAGTTCTATGGTCAGTCTAGGTTCATGAGGAAAGACTGTCATTATCAATTAGTATGTTTGCACAAATACAGGACAGAAGAGTGGTAACAAGAATGCTTTGTATTTTTCATCTCTAGTCTACATGTTTTCATTCAGTTCTTGAGTGAATACAAGCTCCATGTTCTTTACCAACTAACTGTTGAAAGTGATGACTACTGACAGTATTCCTAAAACTAGTGGTGGAGGATATGGAAATACACAAGGTAGACAGAAGGCTGTCCATGAGACTAATTATCAAGAAGGTTTTTAAGTGATATAAATAAGAGTGACTTTGAAAAACTTTCTACAGCCTAGAATCTGTTCTTCTCAGCCTTTCATGCCCAGAAACTTGACTTTACTAGTGTACCCAAGGTGACCTGGCACTTGAAGACAGATTGACAATGACTACATTTATACAACACTAATGTGCAGGTAGAATTCTAGTTTAACAATAAGGGACATTTCTTTCAGATGTTCATGGCATACTCTGTAGAATGAATTAGGAATCAAAAAGTTGCTGCACAAGCACAGATTCAAGGAGAGGTTTGAGGACCACTTCCTTCAGCTCCTACTCAGTCCAGGTGAAACATCTTTGCCCCACACTCGGCAACTCCTCTCTAGTGACTGGATTGTCCATGTGCCCAAATTCAGCATCTCTCTGCCCAAGATGAAGCCAAAGCACTTTCTCTGAATTCTCCTTTTGATATTCCCTAATGACCACACTCCTTACCCAGGTGTTGACTCTCAAGAGATAGATTATATTTTGGTTTTAATAGTTCAGTTACCAAGGCAACTATATTTCCCTTTACTCCCAAGTTCATGGGCATACTTCACTGTCACATCCATATTTATAGCTGTAGCCACCTCTTTCAAGTATCGGAGGGCAGCCTCTAGGTTCATGGCATATAAGAATAAAGTCTCTTATTTTAAAAATACAAAGGAGAATACTACGCACCTTCCAGGTTCAATGCCCATTCATCACAATGACTCTTCTAAAATACAGAATTTTTTCAATCATTCTTTTAATGGTACCACACATCTCTTTATGAAAAGTTTCCTGTGATGAAGTTTAAATTAACCATTCAAAAGGTGGTTTCCTACATCACTGAGGCTTCACTTGTTCTTGGATCACTATTATTTGATTCCTCTTTTTTTCCAGGTATCTTAAGAGTTATCTTACTTCTTGGCTCCCTCAGTGTTCTGCTTTTCTGTTTTGGAGGTTTGTTGTTGTTGTTGTTGTTGTTGTTGTTTTGCTTGTTTTGTTTCCCAGAAGCTCAAGTAGCTCCAAAATTCTCCTTGCTTCTGTTTTCAAGTGCATTCTACACCCAACAGTCTTGTCTTCACTCCACCCCTGGTTCCCTCCTCACCATCCTTTGGTCTTTTATGCCCACTCTTCATGCAATAGCAACACAAGACACAGGTGGCTTCATTCCATCACCATCCTTCCCTTGCCTAGTGACAAGAGCTTTGGCTTCTGGGCCTGAACTGTCCCGAAAATTCTTGCTTTCAGATCTTCAAGTATCTTGTGGCCAATATAATGGACATTTTTCTAGACCTCATTACCCTTGATCTCTCTGCAGAACTTCCAGAAGGCTCTGTAAACTCCACCAGGTGAATCACCCAAGCTTCAGTCCATGCTGTGATTCCCTAAGGCTTTTCCAACCTTTCAGATCGCTCCTATTCACTCCCTTTACCAGGTACTCACTTTTCCTCTGTGCTAAGCCTAATTTTGAGGATTTCCTCAACTTCCAGTCTTAACCTTCTGCTCTTCTCTACCTTAAAAATGCAGTTGTTCTCAAGGCTTTGACTATCACCTCAGTATGGATGATCCCTTAAACTCTCTCCTAAATTTTTCTATCAATTTGTTTTTAAAGGAAATTAAAGATTTCCTTTAGTCTGAGCAAATGGTCATGTAATATAATTCACAAACTATAAAGAATGAGGATCTGTATGTATCTTAGTTAGCAGCCTTATGAGAACTCACTCCCCAGTATTTATATGGTCTTTCCAGAACCCAAAGCAGCCATATTGAAAGTCCTTGTCCTACTTGGAAGCTCTGAACTGTCAAATTCTTTGACTTTGTTGACCATCGCTTTTTCTTGAAATTCTCCTTTCCTCTTGAAACTTCTGTCTCTTGGTTTTCTCTTTTTCACTTTATCTTTCAACCTCTCTTGTTTTTCCTTAAATGTTAGTTCCTTGAGGTTCCTTTTATTCTGGGTCCTCCATCAAATTTCTTGGTCAAAGCTCCATCCCTAATCTTTGTTATCCTGGATTCATTATCTTTCCTACAAAATCTGCTTCTCCTTCACATTTCCATATTAGTTAATGGCACTCCCCAGAGCTTCCCTCGTAGCTCAGTCAGTAAAGAATCTGCCTGCAATGCAGGAGACCTGGGTTTGATCCCTGGGTTGGGAATATCCCCTGGAGAAGTAAATGGCAATCCACTCCAGTATCCTTGCCTGGAAAATCCCATGGACAGAGGAGCCTGGTGGGCTACAGTCCACGGGGTCGCAAGAGCCGGACGCGACTTAGTGACTAAACCACCACCAAAGTCCAAAACTGGAGACTGCTTGTCATTGAAGACCTCCTCCCTCTCTTTCATCAACCTGAAACTAGTCAACAGTCAAATGCCACCATTTCTATCTTCTATCTTCCCCTTTCTACCAACCCACTGCAACTTTCTTGGAAGTTGTCGTTGTCTGTCACCCTCTTCCACAGATCCCTGCAAATTCTCCTTTCTCATCTCCTTGCCTCCAGCTTCAACTCCAGTTCATATAGTACACTGCCAACAATGTTATCTTTCTAAAATTTAAGATTATGTTCACCCCCTGCTTAGCAAACTTCAGTGATCCACCCTCTGACTATGGGACCAAGTCCAATTTCCTTAGAATGCTATTAAAGGTCTGTCCTCCCTTTGCCCAAAAAAAAAGGTTCTTCCCCACCTGGCCCCGATCTATTTTTCCAGTCTTATATCTTGGCATTCATTCACACAAACTTCATGCCCCAGCCAAATCAAACTTTTCAGTTCTTCAAATATGTCGTGTAGGTTTACACCTTCTTTATGTATGCTGGTCTCTCTGCCTAGAATAAATTTTCCCCACTCATTTTTTAAAATTTTTATTTACTTATTTTTGGCTCCACTGGATCTTCATTGCTGCACATGAGCTTTTCTCTAGTTGTGGTCTGTGGGCTTCTCACTGCAGTGGCTTCTCTTGTGGAGCAGGGACTCTAGGCATGCAAGTTCCAGTAGCTGTGGCTCATGTGCTTAGTTGCCCTGTGGCACGTGGGATCTTCCTGGATCAGGGATCAGACTTGTGTCCTCTGCATTGGCTGGTGGATTCTTAACCACTGGACCACCAGGGAAGTTCCCCACTTACTTTTTTAATATTTAATTTTTTTAATTTGCTTGGCTGTGCTGGGTCTTAGTTGCTGCACCCAGGTTTCTCTCTAGTTGCTTCTCTCTAACCTGACTCTTTGCAACCCCATGAACCATAGCCCACCAGTCCACTCTGTCCATGGGGCTCTCCAGGCAAGAATACTGGAGTGGGTTGCCATTTCCTCCTCCAGTGGATCATCCCTACCCAGGGATAAAACCTGCATTTCCTGCATCTCCTGCATTGCAGGCAGATTCTTTATGGCTGAGCCACCAGGGTACATTTTTTCATGACTGTTTTGGTGACTGTCTCTCCAACCATACCCACCTTTGTTGGTAAGTAACGCCTTAGACTGAATTAAACTAACCAGAGGGTTATCCTCTTAACACCTGTTCCCACACAGGCTGAAAAGCTTCAGGAAGAAGGAAAAGTAAGGGAAATGGATCCCATCAGAGGAGGACAAATTCAAGTGGGCTGCGGCTCTAGGGTACTGGGGAGCAACTGCACAGCAGAGGGTTACTGGAGGACGTGGGAGAGGAAGAAAGCAGCAAAACAAAGGTCCACATTCAATGATGGAAACTTTGGTAGGTTCTGCTGCTTCCACTCCTCCCTAAAGGTGGGGACACACCCTCTCTCACACTCAGCAAAAGTGGCCCCACCTCTGCACATACACTTAGCTCTTCAGGGGAAGAACTCATCTTCCATTGTTACTTAATTCTTGCTGACTGTCGTAACATAACTATTGTTCCCACCTATTGCCCCCATCACCCTGCCTTTTGGGTAGTGAGGAGGCCAGGGAGAGAGAAGTGAGCTGTTTTCTCTAGTTCTAAGACATAGGTTGCCACAGAGGATTAGATCTCAACCTATTTCTTTCTTCCTACCTTTACCTGCAGCAGTGAGCAGGCCTTCTATGAGGAAGCTTGGGAGGAAGAAGCCCAGAAAGTTTCCAAAGTGAATATAACATGTATCCAAAAATGCTTTCTTTCCTCTGAGACCTGTGTCAATTCACCTTAAAGAAACCAAAGCCAAGGGCTGTCCATGAGGATGCCCCACCTGTATTTAATGTGTGACTTTTGTTGCGGTTTCAGCAAATTTGCCCTACAGAGCACCCAGTTCTTCCAAACCTGTTCTCCTGCCTTCCTTTGACTCTAGAAGCCATTGATATGCTTCTAGTAAATTCCTTTGTTTAATGCAACCAGTCTGTTTCTGACTGTGATGAGTAGCTATGCTGGGACACCTACCTGGAGCCTCCTAGGACAGTTGCTCAACCCCATCCCCACTCTCCCACCCATTACACCTGCTTCCACCTCCACACTGGCAAGCTCCTGCTTACACCTAGCACGATGCCAAGTGTCAAGAAAGAAACAGGCATAATATTTGGTTTCTACCTCAAAGAGTGTACACTTTGATAAGTATTTATTAACCATGGCATTGTAATTGTTCATTTACCTATTAACCTCCTGCAGGACAAAAACTTTATACAAGTCCTACTATACAGCAGAGTCTGAGCAGAAACAACTTAGGCACTAGAATTAGGGGGAAATCTAGAAGAGTTTAGTAAAAGGACTATCTGCTAAAGTGTGGCTTATGATCCCCACGTCCAAAGGATGAAGGCAAGTGAGTCAGAAAGTGAAAGTCATAAAGAGGGCCACCTGGAGAGGAGCTGTGCATTTCATGGACAGTCACAGTCAACACGGAGGAGATGCCAGGGGAATAAACACCCTAAATTCATTCTCTTACCTTCCTGCAATTTCCTGATTGGTCCCCACTGGGAAAACCTAATGAAGGCCAGAGGGCAGCTGATCTCCTAGAGGAGAGAGCAGGCTGGAGAAAGGAGGAAAGTGGATCTGGAAGGCAATAGATTACTATTACTACTTGCCTCCAGACAATGTCTAGTTTCTCTTTTCCCATTTTATTGGTTATCAAACTGCTATATTAGTGTTTTCATTGACAGTTTTCTAACACATGTTCCTCCTCTCTGCTACAGAAATAAATATTATGCTTAAAGACAACTGTCCATAATCTAAATTCCCAATAATCAGTGTCTACTCTTGAAACCCTGGTGAAAGCTGAGTCTCTTCTGTCTTTCCATGCATTTTCACCCTCTCCATCCTGTACACCTAAATGTAACAAAATTATGAGCTCTCAGGGCCACTGGAAGCTGACATAGAAAAGGCTGAACAATCCCCATGCTGTGGGGATGGGATGCAGTGGACTGAAGTGGAGATCCTGGCACAAGGGAACAGGATAGCATTGAGCTTCCACATATGGGCATCTGGGAACTTTAGGTAGACTGGGAGATAAGAAAGGAAAAAGAAGTGTCAGAGAGAGACAGAGAGAGAGTTTGAAGAAGAGGCCACTTCCTGAAATTCAGAGCACGCTCCAGGGACAGAAGTCTGAGAAACTGGCATGGGAGCAAGAAGAGATCTATGCACAGAATAAGGAATAAAATATTTTGTGCCTTCTTTTTGGTCTACATGCATTCTAAAAGAATGCTTACTCTTAACAATTGCCCTTTTAAGTGGTCAACTGTGATTTTTCAACAGACTTCTGCGCAAAATAATCTCTCTTCTTCTCACCAAGAACTGAAATCCCTATTACAAGGAGCAATCTCTTATTTTACAACTGAAGAAAAAGTTCAAAATGCTAAATGCTTACAGTGCCTGGAACAACACATGGTGAATACAGCTATATTTCTATTATGGTAAATGAACAGCTTTGACAAACCTAGACAGCATATTAAAAAGCAGAGATATTACTTTACCAACAGAGGTCCGTCCAGTCAAAGTTATGGTTTTTCCAGTAGTCATGTATGGGTGTCACAGTAGGACTATAAAGAAAGTTGAATGCCGAAGAACTGATGTTTTTTGAACTGTGGTGCTGGAGAAGACTTTTGAGAATTCCTTGGACTGCAAGGAGATAAAACCAGTCAATCCTAAAGGAAATCAGTCCTGAATATTCATTGGAAGGACTGATGCTGAAGCTGAATTTCAATACTTTGGCCATCTGATGCAAAGAACTGACTCACTGAAAAAGACCCTGATGCTGGGAAAGATTGAAGGCAAAAGGAGAAGGAAGTGACAGAGGATAAGATGGTTAGATGGCATTACCAACTCGATGGACATGAGTTTGAGCGAGCTCTGGGAGTTGGTGATGGACAGGGAAGCCTGGCATGCTGCAATCCATGGGGTTGCAAAGAGTCGGACATGACTGAGTGACTGAACTGAAATGAAGAGCATTGTATCTTTTCTTTAGACAGAAAAAAAAAGTTAAAACACAAGATAGCCCATGGCTTCAGATGAAAGGCAGAGAGTCTGACCTCAAAAAGATGGTCAAAAAGACAGAGCAAAGAAAGAAAAGAGTAGAAATGCCAACAACAAACTTGAACAACTCCACAATTTTGTCTAAAGGCAACTCCTCAAGGTTCAATATGTGCATGAATATCTAGAATCAATGCACGCTCAGATGTTGAGCTTATAAGGAACTTTGATCAAGAAGCATACGTGATAATTGCCAAAATTCAAGGGCCTGTAACTGTCTAAAAAGAGTCCCTGGCACACACTAAGCATGCAATAAATATTTCTTAAATGAAGATGTGATATAATTAGATAAAAGTGAGTGTTAGAGAGCACTGTGAGCTAAAGTGGGGAAGTAAGAGGGAGAAGTGAGAGAATGAGAATTTACTGAGTGCCAACTAAGTGCCAGGCACTATTACTTGTTTTTCATTCATTTTCCTAACATCTTTTGGAAGTTTCAGAAATAAAAAAACCGAGATTCAGAGAAGATAACTAACATTTACCCAAGCAGGAAAACAGTAAGCCAGGACTCAATCACTGCTCTGTTTAACTCCAAAGTGTATGCACTACTCCACATGTACCCCCTGGAAAGGGACTAGTAGTTGGCTTGAAAAGCTACATGGGGGAAGAGAGAGAAACCTGAGCTAGGCTAAAGAGCATGAGAATGATGAATATAAGGTCAGAAGGAAGCAAAGATTCTCTGTTAAAAGAGCGTCTGCAAGGCAGGGCTTCAAAAAAAAAAAAAATGATGATTCACCATAGTCAAAAGGCAAAACCATGAAAGAATGGACTTCTCTGTTTTTCCCACTCACACATAGTTTTCTGTTACATATACTCAACACCCTGAGGCGGCATCACTTCAGTATATGTGGCTCATCAATTGCTAAACTAAGGGGTAGAAAAATTAAGTTGACTCAAAAAAAACACTATACTTAAAAAACTTCTCATTAAAAATGTTGTGTTACAGTGGTACATACATGTAAAGCTCTACAATAGTCTCCATAGAGCACTGACTTTGAGGCTATACTTTGACCTTGACCTCAGCTATTCTTGCACTCAATGGCTTATTCCTCTGGGTTTTGGTAGCAGAGAAGTGCTAGATGTAGCTATGGGTCTGTCTATTAAGGCCTTAGGGGAAGCTGTGGCATTGTAGGGGGCTCGGAGAAGTAGGGGACCATGTGGAGGAGTTTATGGTTCTGGGACTGGGTTGGTCACTGGCACAGAGTGGAACAGCATGAGTGCTGGAACAAATGGGAGCATTGGAAATGATGATGGTGTCTTACTGCAAGTAATTAGAGGGAAAATATGCATAATTTAAATTGATAGTCTCCTACTTTCATAAGGTGCATCACCTAGAAAATACCAGTGCTGACACTGAATTCAAAAGAAAAAGATGGTATGAGAATTTTGGAAACTGAGGCATGAATGATCAATCTCAACACTACAGCAAACATTACATCATTAATGGAGGACCTTAAAACTCAGGAAAGTTGTCTTACCTAGAAAACACTTCTTTTGCTGGCCAACATCCATCATATTAAACAAATTAATGCAAACAGAAAAATATCTAATGTGCATAAAAATTAACATGAAATGGCTTGACACTCATAGAGAGGAATATTTGCCTTATTTTTCTGTATTTCAGAAGTTATAAAAGAAAATATTTAGCTGAAAAGTTCCATAACAGTCCCAGAAAGGTACGAATTTAAACTACACAGATGTTTATTTAGTTTATACAAATATACTTATGATTGGCATATAGTTATGATAACTGAAATCAGTGAAGTATATAATCTGGACCTAATAGCACCCAATGAATTCTGTTGAATGATATGGTTCCTTTTTCTCTCTCCAAAGTCAATACAAACATGACTTTGGAAAACGTCAACACTCTGCCTCAGATCAACGGTTCCAGACTCACTGTGGACTTCCAGCTCAAGTTAAGTCAGAAAACATGTAAAGGATTGATTATCAAGAAAATATTTTCCCCATATTCACTCTAACTTAACAAGCAATTACTCCCAAATTTACAATATCACTCTTTCATATTATTAAACATCCCAACATATAACAATCTGTTTTAAAACATTCAAATTACAATAAATAGCAACTGTAGGGTAGCTATCTGAAAAATTCCAGTTCTTTGAAATGTAACCTATGGCATATGACCCTCAAATCATAGATCAGAGACTTATTTTTACAAAGTTGCAGAATATCCCCAGGACTGTACTCAGTAATTAGAGAATCTAGCACCTTTCCTGGAGTCAGGAATTACATGAAATGTAACCAAAAGTCTCAGTACAGTAGCATACATGAAGATACAATGATAGTGTCACTGTGAGACACGCATTTCATAAAGCACAGGTAATATAACACAGACTACAAAGTTAACATGTCTACTAGGTTTTTCCCATCTGCCTCCCCCTGCCTAGGCCTCTGACCTCAGTAATGACCCACAGGCACCTGGGTCATGAGAGGGTATGGATAAATATGATGCTTTCTCAGAGCAGCATGGTAATGCACCATGCTGGAAAGGTCACTCAGTCCGACGTGAATGTGAAAAACTGGGGTCAGCAATGATGGGCGGTGGGAATGTGGGATTTCTTATTTATTAATATCTGTGTCCTTCTGAATCTTAATCGTGCTTTTTCATATTTTGCAAAAGTCTCAAAATTTTAAAAACAGTGCTGGACTAAGAATCAGAAGACTTGGATTCAGGTTCATGCATGTTCATCCATGGCTTTGTTGAACTGTTACTCTCTGGGTCTCAACTGTATGCTAATTAAAGAATAATAACAGCCCTTCTCACTCCTCCCAGCAAAACTTACCCCTCACAGTGGCAGTAAAGAACAAATGAATCACACCAAAATCCTTTTAAAATATAAAAATATTATCTTTTATTACATTCTCTCTCTCTCTCTCTCTCTCTATATATATATATATATATATACACACACATATATATATATATATATATATATATATTGGCTGCACCACGTGGCTTGTGGGACTCTTAGTTCCCTGACAAGGGACTGCAGCAGTGAAAGTGTCAAGTCTGAACCACTGGACTACCAGTGAATATTTCCTTGAATATTTCTGAAACAGAGTTGTCAGATAAAATACAGGGAACTCAGCTAAATTGGAATTTCAGATAAACAATGAATAAGTGTTTTAGTACAAACATTTCCAAATACTATATGGGGTACATTCTAAAAAAAAGTATTCATTGGTTATCTGAAATTCAAATTCAATTGAGCAGGCATCCTGTATTTTTATTTGCTAAATCTAGGAACACTATTTTATAATCTCCTAGAAATTTTTTAAAACCTTAAAAATGATTTCTAAAATCTACATTTCCATTTTCATCTTTTCAATCCTTTTAAATTACCATATTGCAGATGCAAAAGAAAAAGTAACCTGTGGTGTATCGATTATTTTTTTTTCCCATTTTATAAAGAATTTTTTTTTCCATTTATTTTTATTAGTTGGAGGCTAATTACTTTACGTCATTACAGTAGTTTTTGTCATACATTGAAATGAATTAGCCATGGATTTACATGTATTCCCTATTTTATTTTGGATCAGGAAATGAGGGTTGACAATGTTATCTCATGTTGAAGTCAATGTAGAAATCAAGATGGCCGAGGAGTGGACCTGACTGCCCTGCTGAACCACAGGAGGGGGCAATCTGAGGTCTCAGCAGAACAAATCACAAAAAAACTGATGTCTGGTTTAACGAAAAAGTAAACCTATCATCACCCAAAAAAAGGACCCAACATTAAACAGAGCTCACGAAAGCTGGTACAATGTTTATATTTTTATTCTCCTCTAATATTTTAGGGTAAAGAACTGAATGGGCAAGTACCAACTTCTGCTAAAAAGACAAGTACCAACAGGAGCAAGGTGGTAAGCTGTGGCAAACCCTGTAGCCACTGGAATCAGAGCTTCAGGTCCAGTGATACCTGGTAAGAAGTCCACTATTCACATGTGACAGTTACTGAGAGGTCACAGATTTCTCAAACAATTTCATGTCTCCATAGAATCAGTTCTAATGAGATGGATGAAACTGGAGCCCATTATACAGAGTGAAGTAAGCCAGAAACATAAATACCAATACAGTATACTAACGCATATATATGGAATTTAAAAAGATGATAACAATAACCCTATATGCAAACCAGAAAAAGAGACACAGATGTAGAGAACAGACTTTTAGACTCTGTGGGAGAAGGCGAGGATAGGATGTTCTGAGAGAACAGCATTGAAACAAGTATACTGTCAAGGGTGAAACAGATCACCAGCCCAGGTTGGATGCATGAGATAAGTGCTCAGGGCTGGTGCACTGGGAAGATCCAGAGGGATGGGATGGAGAGGGAGGTGGGAGGGGGTATCGGGATGGGAAACACATGTAAATCCATGGCTGATTCATGTCAATGTATGGCAAAAACCACTACAATATTGTAAAGTAATTAGCCTCCAACTAATAAAAACAAATGGAGAAAAAAAAAGAACAATGTCTACACTATAAAAATTAAATGCAACTCTGTTTAGGGGCTAAACGAGAGAAGAACAGTAGATTAGAAGAAGAGAGAAAGACACAATTCAAAGAATAAATAAATTTAGAACAGCTGATTTAAAATTACAATTTAAACTGTGTAGTTTAAATTCATACCTTTCTGGGACTGTTATGGAACTTTTCAGCTAAATGTATTTTCTTTTATAACTTCTGAAATATAGGTAAATAAGTTTTGTCTTGTAGTAGTTTAGATTATGTTCAACTCTGTTTTTCTGCTCTGAAATTTTTAATGAATCATCTTTTTACATTTACTTCATTCCTTCAGAAGCAATACTTGGATTCTAGTTTGACAGAAACCAAAAAACCAAAAGAAGTATCAATAACTACTGTTGTCGACATTCACAAACGCAAGAAGCAATCAGCAATCGGAGGGGGGCGGGGGTGTCAAGCTCAACAAATCAGTATTCAAGCAGAGAGCTGGAATGTTGAACAGAACAACTCCTGTGTGAAGACTTGACTGGTAAATGAGATTGAAAAGTACAATAAGCTAATGAATGGAAAGTCTGGGTAAGTGATACAATAATTAACCCACTAAAACCCTAGCCCTTTGATGAAATACTCAGTTCTTAAATTATTGGGTATACTTAATCAAACCTAGACTACCAGGCTAAATAGCATGTGGCATAAAATAATTTACTATTGTGACTGATCTACACCTAAATCAGTCAAATCCATACCCTCAAAACATATCCACATCATAGTGTTGGCAGAACATCTTTAAAAATAACATTTTAAAATCAGCTAAACAAAAAGGAACGTTCTTCAAATCTGCTCACCTTAAAAATTTCATTTAGTTCATTTATAGGCTGGAACAGGTTCCATTTTTACCACTGTAATTCACATTTCTGGGGCTGTCTTTGAAATCACAAAGCAAAGTTTAATTAGACATTCGGCAGTAAAAGGTCGTGGTTAAGAGTATGGGATCTAGAGGAGGCAGACTCGGTTTCAACTCTGGTTCCACTATGAATTTATTAGCTGTATTACCCCTGTGTACAATATATAACCATCTCAACCCTTCAGTTTCCTCCTCTGGGGGGGAGGAAAAAGATCTAAAGTAGTATCTGCCTCATAGGGTAGTTAAGTGGGCTAGATGAGAAAACGTACATAAAGACCATAGAGTGCCTGGCACTGAGTAAATGTTAAACAAATGTTAGTGTTGAAAGTGGTGACAGTTCTTGTTATTCTTAATATTCTTACACTTCGAGCAACTTATTGGATATCAGTGTGACAGATTGCTAATGATAATTATCCTGATAGGGGTTGTGGAGTCCTCATCCTTGGATAGTTGAAAAAAAAGTAATCCTACTACATCCTATTTAAATAGTAGCAATTATATCCAAGATGTCAAGGGGGGAAAAAATAACATATAACACCTTACAGTTCTATTCTATAAATATCCAATCATTTCTAAGCTTTAGGATTGAAAGTGAAAAGTGAAAGTCACTTGGTTGTGTCTGACTTTCTGTGACCCCACGGACTAAACAGTCCATGGAATTCTCCAGGCCAGAATACTGGAGTGGGTAGCCACTCCCTTCTCCAGGGGATCTTCCCAACCCAGGAATCAAACTGGGGTCTCCTGCATTGCAGGCGGATTCTTTACCAGCTGGGCTACCAGAGCAACCCCAAGTTTTAGAGTTAGAAAATTCTAATCGAAACTCCACATTTTAACCAAAATGATCAATATGGAAAATATTTGTAAGAGACATCAAAGAGCTGGAAAGTCCCAAAGCAACAAAACCTCTTTCTGTCACAGTTAACTATTAAAATTACTTCAGATATGCACCTTGTGTTTACATGTAAAGAGTAAAAACCTGATTTTTAAAATGCAGTTAATCTCTGTAATGGGTGTTAGCTCTGAGTGGAAAAACCAGCATTTAAGAAGGGATTAACACTGTGATTAATCATGGGGATTAATCATGGTGGCTAATTGCTCTGGTTTGTTATTTTAATGACTGGTCTGGAGCTTAGGACAATCCAGACAGAGTTAGGAACCCCTAGAAAACCAAGTAGGAGGCAACTTCAGTTAAGAGTGTAGCCTGAGTAGATGAGACCTACAAGCCTGACCTCTTCAAAAGCAAGAATTCTTGCTGTATTAAATCACTTTCTTTTCGAAAGCTTTCTTTTCAAATTAGTCCATTTTTTCATCACAAATGTAACAAAGATAAGAACAGCTTGTTTGGGCTTCTCTGGTAGCTCAGTGGTAAAGAATCTACCTGTGAATGCAGGAGACTTGGGTTCAATCCTTGGCCTGAGAAGATTCTACATGCCACAGAGAAACTAAGCCCATGTACCACAACTATTCAGCCTGTGCTCGAGAGCCCAGGAATCAAAACTATTGAGCCCATGTGCCACAGCTACTGGAGCCTGTGCACCCTAGAGCCTGTGCTCCACAAGAGAAGCCAGCACACTGCAAGGAAGAGCACCCCCAGCTTGCTGCAACTAGAGAAAAGTCCACACAGCAATGAAGACCCAGCACAGCCAAAAATACATACATAAATTTTAAAAATTATTTAAAAAAAAAAAAAGAAGAGCTTGTCCAATCCGAGAAAGAAAGTAAAATCCCTTATGTTCTTGCTAATTTCTAAATTACAAGACTAGAAAATGCAATTCCACATTACTTGAGGAGAGCTGTAGGCATTGCTCATTGTATTAAAGCGAAAGCTCTGAAGATAGGTCTGTGTTCAAATCCTTTTAATGAATAATTTTGGACAAGCTACTAATTTTTCAGTTAAAATAAAAGTTACCCCTTTCACTTGCTCAGGATTTAATGACAGAAACATTCAGGTCAAGTGTTTAGCACAGGCCCTTGGAACATAGGAAAGTTTTAATAAGCTCTACAAGCTCTATCTGAGGATTGACTGCAAATGCTGTATATTTAATTAATGCATTTACTCCAAGACATTATTAACTCTTCAGTTGTTTTCAATCTTCAGCCTTGTGGAGGAAGTTCACTGAACAGTTATGGTAAATTTTCTCTACTGCTATTGTGCTACAGTTAAATAATTATTTAAATCTATTGTTTACCATTCCCACCGCACGCACAAAAATGAGTTGATTCTGACAAGAGCTTTTATTAATTTGTTATGAAACTGACAAGTTTCTTGACTCTTTTTCAGTTCAGTATTTTAACAATCTCTAAACAATAAAATTAAGAGATTAACTTCAGAAGATTTTTTTTTTCAATTTAGGCGCATTACATGTATCCACTTAAACATGAATAATACTAATTTATTCTACAAAGCCCCAGAGGAGGAAATGGCAACCCACTCCAGTATTCTTGTCTGAAAGTTCCCATGGACAGAGGAGCCTGGTGGGCCACAGTCCTCAAAGAGTCAGACACGACTGAGCAACTAAGCATGGCACATACATAATCTAAGGTATATATCATCATATATTTTAAGATATCTAAAAATTCCTATGCAGAATCTTAGATTTCTTATTGTTCCTATACAATGTTCTCATATCTGAAAATTATTACAACTAGCTTTAAAGAAAAATCAAATTAGTTGTCTTCAACTAGCCTTTATTTAAATTTTAAACTTGTATATTGCCAAAACTTAGGCAAGAAGAGTTTTGAGACCAAAATAAAGGCAAAGAAAAGAAAATGGGAAAAGGCTCTGAGATGACAAGAAAACATTCAGAAAACATTAAGTATCTACTAGGTGCAGCAAGAGAAAAAGGTACCCTCTCTTCTCTAAACGAGCTTTCATGTCTTATCTCATTGGGAACAATAATAATTATATCATACTATAAACTACTAGGCTGTACACACAGGAAATTAAAAGAAAGAGACAGCCATGGCTAGACTAAAGGTGAGAAGTCTCATGAAGGAGAGTGGTTTGGACTTGATTTGAATAAGGCCAACAAAGGCCTTAAAATAGGATAAACCATTGTGTCTTGGCCAAGATTTAAGAGAAAAAGGATTGCTTATAATTGAAGGATGTTTTTAAGGAATGCTAACACCCTTCTTCCACTGTATCATGGGTTATTGTTAGTAGTAGTACTATATACATATTTTAGTATTTACTATTATTATTATCCATATTTTATAGGGTAGTAAAATGACACACAGGCTTATTTTTAAAGGCTGAGAGTCTGGCCCAAGGCCACATATTTATTAATTACTTTACAAGGAGAATGCAACAATCTTTCCACTCTACCACCTTCACTCACTGCAGGAAGAATGAGGTTGGACAGACAGAATAGGGCAAGGCTGCAAGGAGATCCAACTAGTATATCCTAAAGGAGATTAGTCCTGGGTGTTCACTGGAAGGACTGATGCTGAAGCTGAAACTCCAATACTTTGGCCACATCATGCAAAGAGTTGGCTCATTGGAAAAGACCCTGATGCTGGAAGGGATTGGGGGCAGGAGGAGAAGGGGACAACAGAGGATGAGATGGATGGATGGCATCACTGACTCGATGGACATGAGTCTGAGTAAACTCCGGGAGTTGGTGATGGACAGGGAGGCCTGGCGTGCTGCGATTCATGGGGTCGCAAAGAGTCGGACACAGCTGAGCGACTGAACTGAACTGAACCGAAAAGACATAATCTACTAATAAGAGAAATCCTTAGGTACTTATGCATGTGGATGAAGTGACGACAGTATTTTTCAAGAACAGTCGTCTTGCAGCCATGAATAGAACAAATCTTAGGTGACATGGCACCGAGCCAAGAAAACCACTTCAGGAAGCTGGTGATGTAATTGATGACAGAAGTGATGAAATTCTGGATTAGGACAACTGTGGTGGGACTAGACAAAAAGAAACAAATATATAAGATGGGACAAAAAAAAAGTGACAAAATTGGTAACGTGGTGGATGTTGGAGAGAAAAGAATGAAGTTAAAAATGAGAGCATGTGTCATTCACGGAAAAACAGCATGGTCTGTCACAAAGTTATCAAATAGAACAAATAGAACACCTTTCCCCTGCTGGACCATCCCCCAGCCCCAGCCATTTTCTCCTCCTCACTAGCTGCATTTCAACTTTGAATCCTAGCTTTTCATCCACTCATGTTTTACTGACCAACTGTGAGTTAGGTTCTGATCACAGTTAATAGTAATAACAGCAACAGAAAAATCTTTTTAAAGCTCTTATTCTATAAAGGCCAGCATGCATGCATGATAATTTGCTTCAGTCTTGTCTGACTGTTTGGGATCCTATGGACTAGCCTACCGGGCCCCATTGTCCACAGGAGTCTCCACGCAAGAATACTGGAGTGGGTTGCCATTTCCTTCTCCAGAAGGAAATGCCAGGCACTGTTCTAAATGCTTTATATTAATTCATTTAAATCCCACTTACACCTCTATAGGATAAAATTATGATGCCACATTAGAGCTGAGAAAACGGAAATAAAGTCACAAAGTAAGTGGATGGCCCTGGATTGTTACCCAAGCAGTCTGACTCCAGAGCCCACCCACCTAACCACTCTGCTACACTGAAAAGCCTTCATGCTGTTTCCATATTTTGACAGTGTCCATCATAGTGCAGCCTTGGCAGTTTTAGAAAAACTGTGTAACATCAGTCTCTCCAGATTTCAGAGCCCTGAGTATTAGTTTTCCAATGAGAAAACATGGGCTTTACCAATATCTTGACTGTCCTAATTATTCAGCTGTCCAGGAGGAGGGCACCAAATCCATCAAACATGTGTACAGCTTTCCACTTGGTGTTGACTCCATAGGTCATAATCACAAAGGCACATTTCAGCAGTTTGCACAGTCACAGAACACTCAAGCAAAGAATGCCTTATTCTCAAACTTTACATGATAAATCAAAAATTCTAAAACATTTAGCTTATCAACCTTGCCATCTTGAGACATAACTTGCATTATCAGTTCTGTCTTTGTGCCACTAAATGATTTATTACATCTAAATTAATCAGAGAAAGAAATGTGCAAATAGAATTTTCAGTTAGAAAAATTCTTCAAAAGGGAATTTTACTGGAGGCAAAATAAGAAATAGAAAAGAGATCCAAACCCCAACAATGAGATGAATCAAGCTGATAACAAAGCTAAATCAACAAAACATTTCAAGAGCCAATTAACCCAATTTCAAGAGCCAAATTAACCCAAATTAACCCAATGAGAATAAGAGCTATATCCATCTGAACCATGACACAAAACTCAGAAGCAATTGAGAAGAAACTGATAAATAAAATACCAAAAGCAAAACCATCAATTCCAATATACACGGTGGACTGTCCTACCACTACTCTACTAAATCTGCCCTCTGGAAGGGTGTCAATGGCTTCTAAATGACCAATGATCTTTCCTCAATCCCCTTTCTCCTTGATCTTCCTTTAGAGACCGCCCCACTTTACCTGGGTTCTTTCCCCCTTGACTTCCATGATCCTTCTCCCTGCTTTCCCATATCCTAAGCGTCACTCTTCTCAGTACTATTCCCTAGCTTCTCACCAGTCCCTCAAGTGGTTGTCTCCAAAAATGTTCATACTTGGACCCTCTGTTCATTTCTCTAAATTCCTTCCCTTAGGGGTCCTCACTATCCTGAAATCTGCTCCTCCAACCTCTCTCCTGAATTGTAGTCCTATGACTCTAAGTGTTGAAAGACATTTTCACAGTATTATTTCAAATTCACGAGTTTTAATCTAAATTGGTCTTCTCCTCAAAACTTGATCTCACTATTCTTTCACTGTGTCCTCACACATAACACACACACACACACACACACACACACACACACGCCAAACCGTCAAACTCCCTTCTCTGAACTCCCTCAACACCCTGTCCATGCCTCAACTGTAGCCCCGATTACCCTAATTCTGATTCATGGGTATGTTTGTTTGCCTCTCCAAGTACACTCATCAAGGGGCAGGAACTGTCTGAGTCACCTATTTATCCCCAAGGAATAATACTGCAGAAGCTGAATAAAATCTGTAAGAGAAATTAATAACTATGGACAAATCTGTTTCAGCCAAACTGGTCTCCACCTGCTTGGCATTTCACAGTCCCCACTCCCCAGCCCAGAACAGTCCTCTCTGCTGCTGCACATAAGGAAAACTCCCACCCATCCTTCCAGAGACTCACCTTAAATTCTACTTTGTCAGGTGACCCCATTCAACCAGACTCCTTGCTCATCGGTCTTAAGGTGGCAGATAGTTCAGTGTCATGAAGCCAGTATCATCTTTGAAGCCATGCAGGCCTGACTCAAAACTAGGTTGTAGCAGAAACCAGATGTGTTACTCTTGGCAGATCCCTGAAGCTTTCTAAAGCTTCATTTCTTCAGCTATAAAATGAGATAAATAATACCCATCTGGAGAATTTGGGGGAGGATTAAAGAAGAGTAAACTACCTAGAACACAGTAAATGTTTAGGAAATGTTAACTCCTCCCTCCCACTTCATTTACCGTTTACATAGGGCTTACAGTGCATATTTTTGTCTCCATGACTAGATTGTAACAATTGGTAAGATCTATAAAGGTAGGAGATGAATCTCATTTACATTCCTATCGTTTAAACACCTCTCAGTGTGCCTTACATAGAGATACAACAAAAATTGAGAATAATGAAATTACAATTATGGTGGATTATGGCAATCAGGTGTAAATAGGGCCAACACTAGAGCTGACCATAGTACATTTTCCATCCAATTTAGCTGCAGGATTATCACATGGCACCTCTGTAATTTTTACACATGCCAAAAGCTGGTTTCAATAAACCAATTTCTAGAGTGCACAAGTCAATAAGGAGTCTTCGATAAATTACAGTTGGCTTAAACGCTGCAGTCAGTATTAGAAAAGTTTCTGTATTTGTACTTTTTCCCATATACTTTTAGGAAGCTTTCTACAAATCCTGTGATTTAATGTGATAGTAACAGAGCTCTACCTGTTAACTGAAACTAGATTGAGATGCTTATATTTTTCCACCAGGGTTAAAAAAAAAAGGCTAATACTAAAGCAAAACTAGCAAGATCAACTCCCAAAATATAATTACAGGTAAAATTTAGCAAAATCTCTTTAACTATTCTTTCTAAGTTACTTTCATTAATATCAGGTCTTCAACATCCTCTCTGAACTTGTTGGAATGTTTTTTTCCAGTCTGACTTATCATAACCTTCCTTTACTACATGTTATCTTCAGCAAGAATCAATTCCCACGGCTGAGTTTCATTTTTTAACTCTGCCCCACTTACATGTGGTAACAAGTTGGAGAAGCTGCAATTGTTGGGTAGTAACCTCCACTCTCACAGTCAACACCTCATTCACACTCCCAGCCACATTCCCTTTCCCTGCAGAAGCTAATTCTATAGTTTTCATAAACTGGAATGTGCAGCTTTAAGTTTAATTTGAGAAAGCAATTAGTAATGAAAGTGTGTGCCAAACATCCTACCCTTTCAACATATTCATGTTTCCAAGTACTTTTTGCTTTGTTTTGTTGCTTCCCGTGTGGAGAAGTTTATGGTTAAGAAAAAGAGGCATTCAGTTCTCTGACCAAATCCACCAGAACAGAGAATACAGACACACACTGGTAACGCAGGAAGCACCAAAAGCCAGGTTTCAGACCAATTTTCTAACCTTGTTTATCCACCTATTTTATCTCTTTAGGCAAAATCATAACCTCTCTCAGCTTCAACTTCCTCTTCTATAAAATAGAGACAATACCTTCCCTATCTCAGCAGCTTGCTTGAGTTATAAAATGACAGCATCACAAACAGCACTGTATAACTGTAAACTGTGTGTGAATATATACAGAAATACATATGTGTGAATATATTTTTGAATAGCAATGCCATATCCTATAGACAGATTAAAAAATAATTTTATATCATGTGTTAAAGTGAAAGTGCAAGTCGCTCAGTCATGTCCAACTCTTAGTGACCCCATGGACTATACAGTCCATGAAATTCTCCAGACCAGAATACTGGAGTAGGTAGCCATTCCCTTCTCCAGGGGATCTTCCCAACCCAGAGACTGAACCCAGGCCTCCTGCATTGCAGGCGGATTCTTTACTAGCTGTGCCACAAGGGAAGCCAAAGAATACTGGGATGGGTAACCTATCCCTTCTCCAGGGGATCTTCCCGACCCAGGAATCGAACCGGGGTCTCCTGCATTGCAGGCGGATTCTTTACCAACTGAGCTATCAGGGAAGCCCACATGAGCTATCATGTTTTAAAAGTCCCAATTAAATACTTTATTAAATACAGTTATATAAAATTCTACACACAGTAAATCCAAGGGAAAAATTTTTTTGAGAAACAGAATCTAGCTTTCAAACACATCTTCACAGACCAGTTCATAATTTTGAAGCAAGTATCATTTTCTAATCTGGTATATTCTTGTAAGAAAATTTTTACTCACAATCACTTCCTTTTCTATTGGTCAAACTTAGAGTAAACAAAATACTGGAGATTAGTTCATATCTTGTGCTAAGAATTTCTGCAATGTGGTCTTCATATAAGCCTTCATTACAATGAATTAAAAAAATTTTTTTTAATCCAGGATAACTTCCTGATGTTAGATTTCTTTAAATGCTAAAAAAAAAAAAAAAAAAAAAAAAAAGCACCATTAAATTAGAAGATTCCCAAATCATTACACACTTCCAATTTCCTAGACAAAATATCAATGTACTTTCATTCTCCAAATAAAAGATTTTCTATAAACATACACATACATGCATTTCTTAAGTTGTGTTTTTATGTCTTTATTTATATGTGGTAACTTTTGAACACAAATCGTTTAACATGTTTTTTATTTTCATTTTGGTTGTTTGCAGTTTACAGCCCTATTATGGCAAGATTCTATCTGAACTTATGCTGTTATAATTAATTAAAACTGTTTAAAACATGAATTTGAAAAGTATTAACTATGATTTTGTGACTTAAAATTTTTTCTAAACTTTGCAAACATTCTGTACAAACTAAATTGTGCTGAGAAAAAAAAACAAACTAGATTTCAAGTTGCTCAAGGTTCCTAAAAAGGTGAAAAAGTTTAAAGAAACAAATGCTCATATGACCAACACCCATTTTCAATTTCAACATAGAAAACCTCCTGTTTGTTCTTAAGGCTAATTCAAAACCAAACATATTGGGGCTGGTGATTACTTAAGATAATTTATGCAATCATAAGCCAAAGATGCAAATTTTGCAAAAAGAAAACCAAGCAAGTAAGCAAAACTCTAACACATGTGGGACACACCCTCTCAGTATATAAAGGCTTGTCACTGTCCTTGGTACCATGCACTCCCTGAGCTAAACAGCATCACCATGTCTATTCGATACAGCTCAAGCAAGCAATACTCTTCCTCCCGCAGTGGATGCGGAGGAGGAGGAGGATCATCCCTCAGAATTTCGAGCAGCAAAGGCTCTCTTGGTGGAGGATTCAGCTCAGGGGGGTTCAGTGGTGGCTCTTTTAGCCGTGGGAGCTCTGCTGGAGGCTGCTTTGGGGGCTCATCAAGTGTCTATGGAGGAGGATTAGGTGGTGGCTTTGGTGGGGGCTATGGAAGTAACTTTGGTGGGAGCTATGGAGGTGGCAGCTTTGGAGGGAGCTATGGAGGAGGTGGCTTTGGAGGGGGCAGTTTCGGAGGGGGCAGCTTCGGAGGTGGTTTGGGTGGTGGATTTGGAGGAGATGGTGGCCTTATCTCTGGAAATGAAAAAATAACCATGCAAAATCTGAATGATCGCCTGGCTTCCTACTTGGACAAAGTTCGGGCTCTGGAAGAATCAAACTACGAGCTAGAAGTCAAAATCAAGGAGTGGTATGAAAAGTATGGCAATTCAAGCCAGCGAGAGCCTCGTGATTACAGCAAATACTACCAAATCATCGATGATCTTAAAAATCAGGTAAGGGGCATTTTTAAAATGCAACTTTAAGCCTCTTTTTGTGCATGTAATTCTGATAGATAATTTTTAAATCAACTACAATGTTCACTGTGTTGGACTACATTACTTTCTTGCTTCCATGAGCAATCCAGTCTCTTCAAAGGTAAATAGCTGTGAGGGTACAGTCATTGCGATCTTCATCCAACATGTGTGTTGTATATCTTGTAGGATGGGGGGATTACTGAGAATTTTTTTATGGGTTAATGAGTGTAAGAGTCCACAGTTAAAATACATTAGAAAATGTACAAACACAGGGACTGAAAGAATTATTCAATGAATCCGAAAATATTATTCAGATTGATAAACAACAAATACTCATTACTGACACTGCAAGAAACATGAATTTTCCAGTATGAAAATGGAGTATTGCTTGCCTTGAGGGAATTTTTGAATTGCATTTTATGCTGTTTATATTCATTTAGAATATATATTTAAAACAAGTTAAACCAAATACAGGTACGAGTCAGTAAAGTTAGCTGAAATACATGGAAATTACACAGGCATAAGAGCGGGACCTGAATGCAGGAACACAGCTATATAATCCAGTTAGTTTTCAGAAAGGGAGGATATAGAAATAGAAAAGTATGGAAATTTCAAGAGAACAAATGATTCAATTTTAAGTATATGGGTAAGACTGCAATGTCAGATTTAAAATAAAAAATTCCCCAAGACTTAGTAATAGAACACCATAGAAATGTAGTTCACCTACGCCACTATAAAAGCTGTGTCTGTGTCTGATTTCTTTGTCTCTCCTTCCAGATCCTCAACCTGACAACAGACAACGCCAATATCCTGATTCAGGTTGATAATGCCAGGCTGGCAGCTGATGACTTCAGGCTGAAGTAAGCTAAGCAAATGTGGCACAATACTGTCACAATAAATACGTGAGATGTTTTTAACAATGTATGCCCACAAGAGCATTTACATTTTCCTCAATCCATTCAAATTTAAACTGTATTGGAGCTGTCAAGAGAAACTTTCAACCTCAGTATTACCTTTTAGGCAATATTATAATAAGATGCTCTTTAAAGTACATGATAAGTTTCTTTGCATTAAACCACTAATATCCCTATGTGAATCAGAATATGATAAATGTTGCCAAGATACGAAGTCAACTCTTTACTTGGTTTCTAAATAGTCCCTACCCAGGAATTCCTCCCTGATATAAGTTATACCCAGTATTTGTATCATGCTTGTTTCAGGTATGAAAATGAGGTAACCCTGCGACAGAGCGTGGAGGCCGACATCAACGGCCTGCGCAGGGTGCTGGACGAGCTGACCTTGACCAAGACCGACCTAGAGATGCAGATTGAGAGCTTGACCGAGGAGCTGGCCTACCTGAAGAAGAACCATGAAGAGGTAACATAAATAGTTCTACTTCCCCCAGCCAAAAAGGGACTCAGGGTCATGAAGCAGTCATTAAATATTTCTGTTTCTCAAACAGGAAATGAGAGACCTTCAAAATGTATCCACTGGTGATGTGAATGTGGAAATGAATGCTGCCCCAGGTGTTGATCTGACTGAACTTCTGAATAACATGAGAAGCCAATATGAACAACTTGCCGAGAAAAATCGCAGAGACGCCGAAGCCTGGTTCAATGAAAAGGTAGTTCATCTTCCTTTGCAGCAAAGTCAACGGTGGTTTGGTTATTCGTTCAGATTTTTTTCATCAGGTCCCCTGTTTTTAATATTCTAGAGCAAGGAACTTACTACGGAAATCAACAGTAACCTTGAACAAGTATCGAGCCATAAATCCGAGATTACTGAGTTGAGACGCACTATTCAAGGCCTGGAGATTGAGCTACAGTCCCAACTAGCCCTGGTAAGTAAATAATTCTCTTGAGAAATAACATCAGTTTATCATGCGTTTCATCCTCAGATGAGAATAGGCAACATAAAAGAAAATGCAGAGTCGAGGGTAAAAAAAATAGAAATAAAATTGAAGCTTTTTGCTAATGGGATAAAAGTATTATTGGCACTGATCGAAAAATGCTGAAATTGAAATTTTATCAAACCTAAAACACAAATCTGTTCGCTTTCCTTATTCTTCTCATGAAATTATTAAACAAGCCTCACTGTACTTAAGTGAACAATGAAGTAGTTAAGTTACAATATATTCTCTCCTCTTCAGAAACAATCCCTGGAAGCCTCCTTGGCAGAGACAGAAGGTCGCTATTGTGTGCAGCTCTCTCAGATTCAGTCCCAGATCTCCTCTCTGGAAGAACAACTGCAACAGATTCGAGCTGAGACCGAGTGCCAGAATGCCGAGTACCAACAACTCCTGGATATTAAGATCCGACTGGAGAATGAAATTCAAACCTACCGCAGTCTGCTAGAAGGAGAAGGAAGGTAAATTACAGAAAATGTTTAAGTCATCCCAGTTGCTTTTATTCAGTGTTCCAAGCCGCAAGGCTTTCCCCAAAACCCAAGGATGTGTCAGAGCACGGGAGAAAGTGGAAAAAGAGGAGGCAAAGTACACAAGGTGTATGCAACCAGCCTCAATGTCCCACGAATTTGACACAAGAAAGATTCTTAGGCTTGAGTGCATATATAATTGTTTTAAAAGAACGGGTTCATAACCGGCGGGGGTGATTTTCCTCACAACACCTTTTGCCTAGGTTATAAAGTAACAATAACGTGGAAATAGACTCACAGCTTCCCACGTTAGAGCTAACGGAAAGTAACGTTTACTCTCCAAGTTCCGGCGGCGGCTCCTACGGCGGCGGGCGCGGCGGCGGAAGTTCCGGCGGCTATGGCGGAAGCTCCGGCGGCTATGGCGGAAGTTCCGGCGGCGGCGGCGGCTACAGCGGCGGAAGTTCCAGCGGCGGCGGCCACGGAGGTAGTTCCGGCGGCCACGGAGGTAGTTCCGGCGGCGGCTACGGCGGCGGAAGCTCTAGCGGCGGTGGTCACGGAGGTAGTTCCGGCGGCGGCTACGGCGGCGGAAGCTCCAGCGGAGGCCACAAGTCCACTTCTTCAGGGTCCGTTGGAGAGTCCTCATCTAAGGGACCAAGGTCAGCAGAAACTAGCTGGGGTAATCAGAATTAGTTTTAACTTTTTGATGGGTTTTTGTGTTGTTGTTTTTTGGTTTTGTTTTTTAAGTTCTGTAACAGTTTTTTGGTTTTTTTTATTTTTACAACTATTTTAAAAATTAAAATCTTATAAAATCTTTATATGCTTTTTTTAACCGACTATAGTTGTTGACACCAGTCTTGAAGGGAAAACGGTATTGTCTAAAATGCTGTAGCTTTGGTGTTTTTAAAAGTAACTGTAAAGAAGATTTCTTTTTTTTTCACTTTGGTGTATTTTTCTTTGCATTTAGATATTTTGATGTAGGTATTTTTAGTAAATATCTTTGATTTAGCTATTTTGCTCGTTAATTAGTAAGGACCCCACAAATTGTAGTCTAAATTCTATTGTTTTTTATTGTAATTAACTTACAGATACTAACAAAACCAGAGTGATCAAGACAATTATTGAGGAGTTGGCACCTGATGGTAGCGTCCTTTCATCTATGGTTGAATCGGAAACCAAGAAACACTACTATTAAGCTACATCAAGAGGAAAGAGGCTCCCCTCACACAGGCCATTATGCATAGATGCATGAAAAAAAATCTCCAAGGAAACACTTCAGTCTTAATGGCCTATGGAAATAGGTCCACTCCTTGATCATAAGGTGTCTAAACGGTATTTTGTGGTTTCTGTATTTCTCCTTTTCACTTTACCGGAAAGTATTCTTTAATGGAAAAAAAGAAAAACTTTCTGTTCTCATTTACTAATGAATTTCAATAAACTTTCTTACTGATGCAAACTATCCAATTTGGTCAGAATTATCTTTATTTGAGTTAGACAACTTTTAACATTAAAGATTAGTAAAGTATCATTTGAAGATTGATTTATCCAGAAATTCTGAAGACAGGTTATCATTAGGATTTCTCTGAATCTGTTTTTTAATCTTACAGACCAATGTTGGTAATCTTGTTGGACCAATGTTAGTAATCTCAGGAAAAAGTCCATGAGTCCCCAGTTATTCTTTCTTTAAGATACAAAGTATGTTGACAGCTCCCAGTTCTCTGGCTTTGAATTAAGTCTTGGAAATTATGAAAAGGCTCAACACCCCAAAGATTAAATTAATTTGAATTTTCAAATTTTCTGATCACTTGCCTTCTCACATTCAGCTCTTCTTATTAATATTTTCTTCTCATTACTATATTACTTCTGCCCAATTGCTACACAGCCAAAGAGATAGCTTCCAACACTTACTAGCCCAGTAAAATATCACCCTGACAAAATTATTTGGTGTCTATCAGACAAACAGGAGAAGCACTGTCAAGACATGGTGATACCAATTTAACCAAAAGGACACCTGTAAGTCTCTACCTTCACCAATTAGTACAGTGACCAGTACTAAAGACCTGGTTCTTGTAAGATCAATCCAATTACATCCTTCAGTCAATAAGAACCCAACTGACATTATTACTCTGTGAGTATATGGGGTAGGTAAGGGTTGGATTTACTCCATGACCTTAAGACTACCTTGTGCTCCCTGGTGGGTTCCTAGGTTATCCTTGTCCACCAAACAGCCTTTCTTAGTATCCTTACTGATTTGAGCTCCAGATCTCCCAAGGACCTGAAACCAGCCACGTGATTGAGACTTCTGCTGGGTAAACCCCACACTCTGTATCCCAAACTGATCACTGAAACTATATTTTATTGTAAATGGACTTTGTTATAGTGAAAACACCATGACCTACCTGGCACCAAACATTACCCCAGACACTGTTTTAGTGCACATGACTTTCTATATGTACTGGCCGCCCTTCTTGGGAGCCAGTCTGTTGAAGTTCCAAAATGCTGGCTTGCAATGCCCTGAAACAGGGCTGGGTAAGGATTCTTTGAGAGGAGAAGGGGGCAACAGAGGATGAGACAGTTGTATGGCATCATTGACTCAATGGACATGAATTTGAGCAAACTCCAGGACATAGTGAAGGACAGGGAAGCCTGGTGTGCTTCCATGGGGTCGAGAGTTGGACATGACTTTTCTACTGAACAACAACTGTGTATATACTATTATCCAAAAAAAAAAACTCTCTTATTATTATCTAACATAATTAACCAAGTCCCTGGGACCTAGATTATTGTTCTTAATCTGAGTTGGCCATTCTCATTATTCTGGATAAGGGTTTTCATATTCAATAACATGTATTTGAGACAAACGCAAATATATTATTATGAAATAGTTATGTGCTCCAAGCCAGGATCTCAGCTGGTCAGTTATTTATCTGGCTGGGTGGTGACCCAAACCTTCATTCCTAAAGGTCTGAATCATGGTGGTCCTATCTTCTTACGTTTTCCATCTTCTTATATCTCTTTAAAGCATTTATATTTAATTTTCTTTATAAGGTAACTAGCTTATCTCTGATGGAAAACTACTTTCTTGATGGGTATTGACTAATCTGATTGTGGTAATTATTTCTCGACACATGTATTAATATGTCAAATCATTATGCTGGACATCTTAAACTTATACAGTACTGTATTTGATATCCCAATTAAAAAAAAAAAAACTTTCTTGACTTTGAAACTATAGTTTCATAAAGACAATGTATCTAACAATTTTATTTTAACAAGGACATTCGTTTTTAAAGTTAAAAGTTATTGTTAGCTGTGCAGGTTTCTATTTTTCCTACAAAGATTTATCATGTAGCTATTAATCGAAAATCCTGTACACATTCTTACAGATTCTAAAGTGTTACAGAGTCCTGCTATTTAAGCAGGGAAGTGTCCACTGAGACCATCAGAGCCAATTTTGAGCCTCATGTGAAATCACACTAAACAGCAAAAGCTTCCATCTCTGAAGATTCTGCTTTATGCTGCTAAAAGCCTTGGGACTTTGCACACTAACATTGATGTGCATGATGACTTGATATTTTGGGTGGGCATGGAGAATAACCTTGTTATGGCCAGCACAGGGAAGCAGCTTGAGCTAGTTTAATTAAATAAGATTCATCCAGCATTTCCCATCTAGATTGCATCTTGAGAGTGGCAATTAGGGAAAGAACTCATTTGTAGGTATAGGCATGCATTTCAAAGTCAGTGATTCCTGGACTTCATATTCCAGCACTGACATTTACAAGTCATGTAAATTTTGGACAAGTTACTATCCTAAGTCTCAGTTTTCTTATCTATACAGTAGGGATAATAATTACCTCATATGAGATTACTGTTTCCTCATTTGGGGATAATATGAGTTAATAAAAATGTGTGCTTAGTCACTCAGTCATGTCCGACTCTTTGCGACACCATGGACTGTAACCCACCAGGCTCCTCTGTCTATGGGGATTCTCCAGGCAAGAATAGTGGAGTGAGTTGCCATGTCCTCCTCTAGGGGATCTTCCCAACCTGGGGATTGAACCTAGGTCTCCTGCATTGCAGGCTGATTCTTTACCATCTGAGTCACCAGGGAAGTCTTCCCTGGTTAATAAAGCCCTTAAAAATGCCCACTGTACTGAAGAAACAGTATTATGTTCATCTTCAAAGAAATATTCTTGTTGGCTAAATAACTGAGTTTCTCCAAAGATGAACAAGAGCATCACAATAAGTTGTTAGAGTAGGTGATCACTAACATCGTCTACCAAGAGGTAGAGAACCAGGTCAGGTTGCTGTCCTAGGGCTGCAAAACTAAATTCCAGTGTCACAAAGGGTTATGATTAATCCAGTTCTGGGAATCTGGAGTCTGATAAAATATAGCAAGAAGTTTGTGAAAGTAAGTGGGAAGGACCAGATGATTACCCCAAACACCTGAGATAGTTGACCACCCCTGAAAGCTACAGCTATGGTCAGCCTGATCATGATGTACACTATACAAGCTGTGTCCTTGGATGACACAGGGAAACAAATTATCACAACAGAAATAAAACCTGTTGAAACTAGGTATGGAAGTTTTTTTTTTTTTGAAGGATACTTTTTGAACCAGGTTGTCCCACAGAAAAAGACATGCCCGAAGAAGGACTCTTTGAGTTGTCATCTTGCTCCTTAGTCTCTAGATAAAAACACAAACACTGAGACTTCTCTGGTGGCCCAGTGGTTAAGAATCCTCCTGCCAGTGAAGAGGACTGGGTTCATTCCCTGTTCTGTTTATGTCATAGAGCAACAAAGCCTATGAGCCACAACTACTGAAGTCCCCGTGCCTAGAGTTCATGTGCTGAAAGAAGAGAAGACACTGCAGTAAGAATCCTTTGCCCACAGCAAAGAGTAGCCCCCAATCATCACAACTAGAGAAAGCCTGAGCACAGCAATGAACACCCAGTGCAGCCAAAAATAAAACTAATTATTTTTTTTTAAACCCAGAAACACCATCCACATGCTAACATTGAGTAAAAGGTCTTTCCAGCCTAACATCAGTTGGGAAAAGAAGGAATTGTGAATTGGCATAAACATTGGATATTACCTCAGAGAACAATTTGGGTAGTGTTCTGAAAATAGTGTTGTCCAAGGTTTTAGCAAAGAAAAAAATCACATATTTAAGCTTTCAATAATCTTTCCTACACAGAATAAGCTATCTAAGAAGAAATGCTAGAAAAGTATAAAGAATTGGGTTCGAAGGTTAGTTGAACCATGACCAAGCTAATGACCCCTTTAGAAGAGGAATTCTCATTAAAAGTTTTGATCTATTACTATGTGTTAGAATGCAAACTGGTGTGGCCACTATGGAGAACAGTATGGAGGTTCCTCAAAAAGCTAAAAATAGAGTTGCCATATGATCCAGCAACCCCACTCCTGGGCATATACCTAGACAGAACTATAATTCAAAAAGATACATGCACTCCTATGTTCACAGTGGCACTATGGCACTATTCCATACAATGGAATAATACTCAATCATTAAAAATAATAAAATAATGCCATTTGCAAAAACAAAGATGGACCTACAGATTATCAAACTAAGTAGGGTCAGAAAGAGAAAGACAAATACTATATGATAACACTTACATGTGGAATCTAAAATATGACACATATCTAAAATGAACATACCTACAAAACAAAAACAAACTCACAGATAGAGAGAACAGATTTGTGGTTGCCAAGGGGGTGAGGCAGTGGAGGTGGAGAACGAGCAGTTTGGGATTAGCAGACACAAACTAACTTACATGGGATGGATAAGCAACAAGGTCATATTACATAGCACAGGATACTCAATATCCTGTGATAAACCACAATGGGAAAGAATATGAAAAAGATATATAGATAGATAGAGGTATATATATAACTAAGTCACTTTGCTATACAGCAGAAATTGTACAACATTGTAAACCAGCTTTGGCCACCTGATGTGAAGAACGGACTCATTTGAAAAGACCCTAATGCGGGGAATGATTGAAGGCGGGAGGAGAAGGGGACAACAGAGGATGAGATGGTTTGATGGCATCATTGACTCAATGGACATGAGTTTGAGTAAGCTCTGGGAGTTGGTGATGGACAGAGAAGCCTGGCGTCCATGGGATCACAAACAGTTGAACACAACTGAGTGACTGAACTGAACTGAACTGTAAACCACCTATGTTTCAATAAATTTATTTGTGTTGATCTATAGAGCTTCTGTAAGGTTTTGTGAAGTAAGAAATTTTAAGGGAAAACTAAAAGCAGAGGACTTCCTTGGTGGTTAAGACTCCATGCTTTCAATGCAGGAGTTGTGGGTTTTGATCCCACAACCTAAGTTTTCGATCCCACAAACTAAGATCCCACATGCTGTGTGGCACAGCCAAAAAATATGTTTTTTAAATTTAAAAAAAAGATTAGTAGAAGAATGGAACTAAAATGCATTTTGATAGATTGAATAACTTGTTGTAAAGATAAAAGGAAGTGGGATATGGCCAATACACACATGAAAAGATGTTGACATCACTAATCATTTAGAGAAATACAAACCAAAACTATGGTGAGACACCAGTTTACATGCATTAGGATACCTACTATCAAAAAACAAAACAAAACCAAGTGTTGGCAAGAATGTGGAGAAATTGGAATACTTGTGCCCTGTTAATGGAAATCTAAGATAGATTAGCTGCTGCAGAAACCAGTAGGATGGTTCCTCAAAATATTTTTTAAAAATACCAGCAATTCCACTTCTGGGTATGTACCTAAAAGAATTGAAATCATGGTCTTGAAGAGCTATTTGTACATGCCTTGTTCAAAGCAGCATTATTCGCAATAAGAGTTTGAAAGGTATATATTTTCCTTTCCACTATATCCTCTGCTACTAGTACAATGCCTGGTGTATTGTAGATACTCATTAAATATGTCTAGGTATTTAATTTGATAATTAAATTAATTTAATTTGATAACTGAATGTTTTTGAATTAAAAAATTGAATAGATGACTCCTGATAGGCACATAATTTGCAATCAACAGTTGCATTTTGCTATTACTAGAAATTCTGAAAAAAAATTTGTAAGAAATATGTTTGTGCTTTTCATTAAAGAAGGATTTTTGCATTGCTTGAGTTTTACTTTTCTACCTGACATTAAGATAACTATATATAGTAAAAGAAATCACACTGAATTACAAGGCTCATTCTGGCTTGATTCACCCAGTTTGATTCTGTGTATCCTTGAACAGTCCTTTTATTCAGTTTCCTCATGTTTAAATCAAAGGAAGGAAACCTCTCTTCCTAATTCCCAAATTCATTGTAAAGCTCAAATAAGATAATTTACAAGAAATTCCTTCAGAACTTATAAAGCCTGATATAAACATAAGAGAATTTTGTCTTTATATTCATCATGCTCTAGACTTTGAAAACATAAATGTTGAGGTAGGTTCTTGCTGTTGTGCTGTGTGCTCAGTCGTGTCCAACTCTTTGCGGCCCCATGGACTATAGGTCACCAGGATCCTCTGGCCATGGAATTTTCCAGGCAAGAATACTGGAGTGGGTTGCCATGCCCTCCTCCAGGGGAATCTTCCCAACCCAGGGATCAAACCTGCATCTCTTGTCTCTCCCGCATTAGCAGGCAGATTCAGGGGTTTAATATAATTTCCTGCCAAGGGCATGCATGAGCCAGGTTGAAGTCAGCCCCAAGAACATACATTTGCAAGTGAGCACTGCCCTCTGGTGGAAATAAAGGTAGGGGCAGGGGCAGTTAATGACGTGGGAGGGCCAGAGGTGATGCCAAGAAGCCATTTATTTAAATGTATGCATTAACAACAACAACAAAATCTTCCTTCTTTTTTGTCACACATGTTCCTTTGGAAATATTTTCCTTACGTATATAGAATGTGAACCTGTTACGCCAAAGTGAAAGTGAAAGTCGCTCAGTCGTGTCTGACTCTTTGCAACTCCGTGGACTATACAGTCCTTGGAATTCTCCAGGCCAGAATAATGGCGTGGGTAGCCTTTCCCTTCTCCAGGGCATCTTCCCAACCCAGGGATCAAACCCTGGTGTCCCGCATTGCAGGCGGATTCTTTACCAACTGAGCTACCAGGGAAGCCCGTTACACCAATTATTTGTCTAATTATTATATTTGCAGTTCCCTGGTGGCTCAGATGGTAAAGAATCTGCCTGCAATGTGAGAAACCCGTGTTTGATCCCTGGGTCAGGAAGATCCCCTGGAGAAGGGAATGGCTACTCACTCCAGTACTCTGGAGAATTCCATGGACAGAGGAGCCTGGTAGGCTACAGTTCATGAAGTTGCAAAGAGTTAGACACGACTGAGACACATGAATTCAAATTCAATGATCACGCAAGCATTGAAGAGAGTCACAGTTCTTTATATATTTTAATATCCTTATTCTTTGTTCTTTCAATTTCAATCACTCAATAACTTAATTAAAAGATAATTTCACAACCCATACAGCATTTTAAGATTACTGATGGCAACATATAAAGCAGATATTCAGTAGAGTTATTTCTTATATCTGAAATGTGCTCAAGATACAAGACTCTCAAGGTCACCTAAAAATATACCACATCTTCACTTGGCAGGTAGCTAGTGACTCTGAGCAAACTGTTTAACAGTTCTGGGACTTACTTGCTTCATCTGTCAAATGAAAAGGCTGAAATGGGTGATGCCTCAGGCCCTCTGCAGCTCTAAAAAGATCCTACAACTTTGCCCAGAAAATGCATTTAAAGGCCATGTTGATGCCAGCCTCAGTACCGGCTAACTAGGTTTCAGGCTGCTTGTACCAGCAGAGTTCCAGGAGACACCCTGACTGTCTTGGTGGCAAAGCAACTTCATTCCTCTCTCTGCCACAGAACTGGAACCAGTCAAGCCCAACCAAGTCCCTCCTGCTCCTCCTCCTCCCATCCTCTCTTCTTCCTTCACCCCGATCTCCCACCAAAGCCTCAAGAGGAGGCTTCTCAGGTCATTTCTTGCCCACTTCTGCTTCCACCGCAGCTTGACCTCCCCAGACTGTCCACACCAGCTTATAACACAACCACAACAATAAAGCTGCCCTTCATTGACAGCTTTTCATTTGCTGGGTATTGTGCTAAGCCAAGTCTCCTTTACTGTGTCAACAAAAAGAGGTGGAAAGTCTTTTTAACCACATTTTGACAACTCCCTAAACCTTTTCTGCACGTTTCTTTGCAGGAGGGTTCAACTGAAAAGATTTTTTATAATATTACACTTTAATGTGTCTTTCTCCCAAATTCGCCCAGGAACTTTTTCTGTTGGAAACTGATCATTCATTTCCTCTCTCTACCTCCCAACCCTCTCCTCCCTCTCTCCTCTCCTCCATTTCCCTTCCACCTCTCTCCTCATTCCCTCCCAACTCCACTTCCACATATCTAACATACAGACTTCAAGGCCGAATCCGTATTCTCTATATCCCCAATGCCACATCCAGCTTCCTGTCATTTCATTCTTAAGCTAAAATTCTTCTTTTGAGGCTGATGCTATCCAATTACCCCCCACCACACCCTTCCACCATCCAAGGACTTCCCCACCTGGTTTGTAGTCCACTTCTCTTCATCTCCTGCCATCATGGGAGACTTCCTGGCTATAAAGATGGCTCGTTTAACACTCCAGTCTAATTCCTACTCCAGGACTTCAGTGTCAGTCCATTTCTAACCTCTTATTCCAGCGATTGTTGGGTCCAGGCCCCATGTCTATTCACTAAACTTTATCAAGATCTGGGGTTATATCTCAATTAGAATTCTAAACTCTGGCTTCCACCATCCAACTTTAACCTACCATCCTTCATCTCTGTTAATCTCCTGCCCACTCCACCTGCTGTATATCCTCAAAAAAGTGCCCAATGACTCAATCTTTGTCTTTGCTCAGTGTATCTGTTCCTCTAGTCTTACTTCCTTCTTTACATATGACTATATGGTCAATCCAGAGAAGGCAATGGCACCCCACTCCAGTACTCTTGCCTGGAAAGTCCCATGGATGGAGGAGCCTGGTAGGCGTCAGTCCATGGGGTCGCTAAGAGTCAGACACGACTGAGCGACTTCACTTCCACTTTTCACTTTCATGCACTGGAGAAGGAAATGGCAACCCACTCCAGTGTTCTTGCCTTGAGAATCCCAGGGATGGGGGAGCCTAGTGGGCTGCTATCTATGGGGTCACACAGAGTCGGACACGACTGAAGTGACTTAGCAGCAGCAGCAGCAGCATATGGTCAATCACGGGCTTCACAGGTGGCTGAGTGGTAAAGAATCTACTTGCCAATGCAGGAGACACAGGAGATGGGGGTTTGACCCCTGGGTCAGGAAGATTCCCCTAGAGGAAGAAATGGCAGCCCACTCCAATATTCTTGCCCGGAAAATCCCAAGGACAGAGGAACCTGGTGGGCTACAGTCCATGGGATCATAAAAGAGTTGGGACACAACTCAGCATGCACCAGAAACTTCTTCACTATTTTTTCCTTCTTCTGAGCCCATCTTCAAACCCCAAATGCATATCAGCCGATCATCTTCTCTCCTCCTACATGAAGATAACTTCCAAATATGCATTTAAATGTCATTAGAAATGAGAGTTGGTCCTTCAAGCCTTTCACTCATTGCTAGTCAGGCATCTTTCCCCATTCCAAGTACTTATTCTAAACATTCACACTTCCTATCTTCATATGAGACATTCCACCAACCCTTAAAACTCAGCTGGACCAAAGCTAACCCCAGTATCTTCCTCCTCTTGTGTTTCCTATCTCATTCAGTATTATAGGATTCCCAGCATCTGAAAGCAATTACCTAAGAGCCACCCCCAATTCTTATTCTTTATTCTCCAAATTCAATCAATGACCATCTCCTCTCAACTTCTTTCCATCCTACTACCCTCATCCTTTCCACCTGAACCATTTTCCTAGCCTTGTAACTGGTCTTATTTTTCATTTCAACGTGATTATGTTGTCCCCTGCTTTTTAGTTATGATTCATTTCAAAGTTTTTAATACAGACAGCTAAACATGATCCAGCCCCTATCTGGTCCTGACCATACATTTCTCAAAGATTGTAACTATGCATTTTTCATGTCTGCATTTATTTAGCATCATGTCTTTATTTTTACACTTAGTATTGACTAACAAATGTAGTAGCTATACATTTTAAATAAAGGAATCAGTCAATATTTAGGTTATTGTTCAAGGTAACGAATAGATGTAATAATCACAGTAAGACAAGAGAAGTTAGTAGGATCATATATGTTTTAAAACAACACAATGCTTCTTGGTGTGGTGGGATAAAATATGTGTTTCTGTAGCTAATGGTTCTTTATATCAATATATCTCTCTGGTAATTAAGACCCTACTGTAGCTGATGGTACCCTATCACAAGCTTAACTTTTAAGACTTTATAATAACCTGTATCAAATAATAATGGTATATTCTTAGGGTCTAGATGAAAGTAAAGGATTACTCACCCAAAATTATAAGTTAAAATAATGAACTTAATATAGAATGAACCCTATTATATGTAAGATAACAAATATCCTGAAGCAACAACCCAGGATGGTAGACATTAATTTAGCCCCCCAAATCACCCAATTATACATAATTTCATGCTAATTTGAATGATGCCTTTTTTTTCCTTTTGGCATGTATAACTCAAATAGAGACACCCCCCAATGTGTATAAAAGCCCAAAGAAGCCATCAGCACACAATATTCTGTTCTCCTCTGAAGTCACAGCTATCCACAGACAAAGTGACCATTTCTCATATTGCCATGTCTCTCCGATTTTCTAGCGGGTCCAGGCATATTTGCCTACGGTCTGGAACTGGATCTGTCAGACCATCCAATGGAGGCACAGGCTTTGCAGGTAGCAATGCTTGTGGCAACTCTGGTGCTGGACGTGGATTTTCCTACGCTTTGGGCGGCGGCTTGGGCAGTCTTCCTGGTGGGGACCACGCTGGTGGTATCCCGGGAAGTGGTACCTGTGCTGGCTTTGCTGGAAGTGAAGGGGGACTCTTCTCTGGGAATGAGAAGGTGACCATGCAGAATCTTAATGACCGCTTGGCATCCTACCTGGATAACGTGCGAGCTCTGGAGGAGGCAAATGCTGAACTAGAGAGAAAAATCAAGAGTTGGTATGAAAAACATGGTCCTGGATCTTGCCATGGACTTGATCATGACTACAGCAGATATCACTTAACAATCGAAGATCTTAAGAATAAGGTGAGAATTCACAAACTTGGAACTATTCAAAGTATTTAAAACTAAAAATGATCTAGCAAAAGACACAGAAGTAGAACAGGAAATGCTTCAGAACTGTTATGTATCATTTATATCATATTTATTATCTATTTTGAAACGTAATTCTTCCTATTAGCTAAAAACAGGCATTCTGATTCATGAATGTCTATGCAACTTAAATGTTACTAGTTCCATTATTGCTTATTTTGAGATATATTCATTGACAAAGAAGTATTACAGTCTAAAAGTTATATGGAAAGAAGTAAAACCATATTTGTAATTTTTAAAAACAAAATTTTAAACCTTTTTGGTTATTACATAAGGAAGTAAGATTTTTTTTTATACCAAGGTTGATTCTACAATGTTTTTTGTTTGTGTGCTTGTTTGTTTCCTGAAATAATAGGTTGTTAGAGCAGACTTACTGGTTGTGTTCTCCCTCCTGATTTCTTCTAGATCATCTCTTCCACTACGGCAAATGCTAATGTCATTCTGCAGATTGATAATGCCAGACTGGCTGCTGACGATTTCCGGCTAAAGTAGGATATAGAAAATAATCACACCTAGAACATGGTTCTAGTCCACTTAATGTGTTATATAAAATTTCAATTTCACCCCGAAATTTCACCCCATAGAACAAGCTATGGGCTTCCCAGATGGTGCTAGTGGTAAAGAACCCACCCTCCAGTGCAGAAGACATGAGAGACACAGATTTGATCCCTGGGTCAGGAAGATCCCCTGGAGAAGGGCATGACAACCCACTCCAGTATTCTTGCCTGGAGAATCCCATTAGACATAGGATCCTGGTGGGCTAAAGTCCATAGAGTCACATAGAGTCTGACACAACTAAAGTGATTAGTACGTACGCATAGAACAAGCTATAACCTAAGAGATTAAAGGAAGTAACATGTGACAATGCAACAACAAAATGCAACACAAAGCATGTTCTAAGATTACAATCAGCTAGACTCACATTTTACATATTTATGACATTCTTGAGCCAAAATATCACTGTATTTCTAGGCCTGCCTAAAATAGTGCCAAGTACAAAGTAAATGTAAATATTTGTTTTAATGGCCCAATTTACAATTTTCACTTTTAACTTCAATAAAATTCTGAAACAGTCTATTTCTACTTAATTGGGATATGCTATTGGAATTTGCATGACCAGATATTCATGCTGATTATTCTGCACAGAATTGTGTGAGAGGAGTGGAGGAGGACTTTCTTTGTATACACTTATAATATTTAGAGACCTGATTTCATTTAACTTTCACTTAAAAGCAGTTGAGCAGTTGAGTAAAGCAGGTTTTACTTTTCGGTCTCTTGAGCTGAGATTCACTAAATGTTTCCTAAGGTATGAAAATGAGCTCGCCCTTCACCAAAACACAGAGGCTGACATCAACGGGTTACGGCGAGTCCTGGATGAACTGACTCTCTGCAGGACTGACCAGGAACTGCAGTATGAATCCCTGAGTGAAGAGATGACCTATCTCAAGAAGAACCATGAAGAGGTAGGGGAAGATTTAGCTCTAGTTATTTTAAATACTTGGGAGTGAAGACTAAATGACAATAGTAACTCGTGCTCCTTATAATAATTCAAACAATGCCAAGGCATATCAAACAAAGAATTCCATGTCTCCAGCTCTGCCCTTCTAATCTCATCCCCCAAGGTAATACATGGTTAACACTTTGATCCGTATCCTTCAATTTTCTGGCTGTCACAGCCTAACCTTAGGAAATTACTACATTACTTTTCTCTACCACATTCAAATCCAGGAATGTTCAAGTCCTGGATGTTCAGGTACTAAGCATCTTGGGCAAATAGTTTAACCTCTCTGTGCCTCCATTTCCCAATCTGTAAATTAAGTCTGGTAATAGTACCTATTAGTTAGAGATGTTAATACCCCTAAACTGCTTTAGAACAATGTCTGGCATATAACAAGTGCTCAACTGAGAGCTGTGGTCCTTAAGGTGAGAGTTCCCAGAGGGCAGGGATTTTTATTTGTTTTTCCACTGCTCTAGTCCCATCAACAAGCACTCTCACTGACATTTCATCGAGAATTATATGCTTGATGCAAACTACTATACATAACATAAACAACAAGGTCCTATTGTACCACACAGGAAACTATATTCAATATCTTTTTCTTTTTTTTTTTTCTTTTTTTTTTTTTTTTGCTGCACCCCACGGTATGTGGGCTCTTAGTTTCCCAACCAGGGGGGATCCAACTCAGGCCCTCTGCAGTGGAAGCCAGGTCCTAACTACTGGACCGCCAGGGAATTCCCTACATTCAATATCTTGTAATAACATTATCTACAATGGAAAAGAACCTGAAAATGAATAGATACATATGGATCATTTTGCTGTACAGTTGAAACTAACATAACATTGTAAATCAAGTTTAATAAAATTTTTTTTTAAATAAAGAAAAAAAAGAATTTAAGAACTCTCTGATCTTTGTACCCACTTCTCACTTGAAAGGATAAAACATCTCTCTGGATGTTGTGGTGTTGGTTGTGGCTGTCTTAACAAATAACGAAGTAAATAGATGATTGGCATGACTACTGATCGAATAAGTCAACTTAAAAAATCATTCGTGCCTTAACTTAGACAACTCGAATTTAAGTCACAAACTGAGACCTAAAAAAGGAACAAGAGCGCAGGTGATCCCACACCGCCCTCGGGTCACAGTCAACGTCTCCCCGCAGGAGATGAAGGCTCTACAGTGCACCGCGGGAGGCAATGTGAACGTGGAGATGAACGCGGCGCCCGGCGTGGACCTCACGCTTCTGCTGAACAACATGCGGGCCGAGTACGAAGACCTGGCCGAGCAGAACCGCAGGGACGCCGAGGCCTGGTTCAACGAAAAGGTGAGGGATGCCCAGCCCAGCCGGGCCGGTACCCACCCCCGCCACCTCTCACCCTGCATCCCTCCACCCCACCCTCTCATCCCCCTCATCCCCCTCATCCCCCTCACCCGACCCCCGCCACCCCCCACCCCCACACCCCTCACCCTGCATCCCTCCACCCCACCCCATCATCCCCCTCACCCCACCCCCGCCACGCACCCACCCACCCCCTGGCAAGCTCAGACGCGCTTACTCCCGGGCGCCCGGCCTTGCAGAGCGCCAGCCTGCAGCAGCAGATCTCTGACGACGCGGGCGCGGCCTCCTCCGCCCGGGGCGAGCTCACGGAAATGAAGCGCACGGTGCAGACCCTGGACATAGAGCTGCAGTCCCTCCTGGCAACGGTAGGTGAGAGCGCAGGTCAGCGACTCCAAAAAGTCTAACTGAAATTCTTCCCAGGCCCCCTGTCATAACTTCATCTCCGAATACTTAGTGGAGAGAGGAGGACAGACAGACCCCGAGACGCTCAGAGAGACAGACAGCACTTCTTCTTCCCTGAGGTCTCTGAAGGTTCCTTCCCGCCCAGGCTCAGTGCCCACTTCCCGAAATGGGTCCTTTCTTCAGCTGGATGCAAAGCAAACAGCAGCAGCATTGATCTACCCGACAATCAAGTGGCAAGCTTATGTCAGGCGGTCAGGCAAAGCAGAGCTGGTATCACCAGCATCTCCTAATATTGCTGAAGTCCTGTTAAAGGCCACACTGTGCTTGCCACCAGGCAAAGAAGGGGACACATCTGAGGACTGTTAGCCTCTTCAGCCTCAGGGCATCCAGGGGAGACATCCCAACCCGACACACCCCAAAAGACTTGGCTGTCAGCCTTCTCTGGCACTTACTGCCAATTATTTCAAATGTTTCCGTGGACACAGCCCAGGAGGAAAATGGCTTCTCTTCTGGAGTGTCTGCTGGCAGCATTCAAAAGGCTTGGTTTTGAGAATTATGGCACACGTGATGGTCCAAGGGTTCCCTGTCCTCATCAGAGGTTTCACAGCCCCTGAGGACACCAGGTTGACACAAAGAGTCACTATTATACAAATAACAGTAAGCAGAGAAGGAAAAGATACTCAAAACAATAGGAAGACTGATTTGATGTAGACACCCTAAAAAAGGCTAGGGCTTTCTTACTATATCGTATTTAGATTGGAAATTTTACCACTCACTAACCCCATCTGGACAACTGTGCCCCTCTCCTCCTTCACCTTCATCACCACTGCTGGCTGGTACCCAAGACCCTCCTCCCTTCCACTTTGGGCTCCTGGAACCCTCCTCTCTTCCCCATTCCCTTCTTTCCTGCAACTAGAACCTGAGGCCCTATTCCTGCTGCCGTGCTCCTGAACACAAATCCTCCCTCTCATTTTGGAGCTGCGCTGAAGGAAATAAATTCCTGAGCTCCCAGAGCAGAATTTTAAGCACTTTCACAGAAAAGCAATGATATTAGAAAGTAGCTAGATTCCGTGCAGCCAGTAGTCCTGTAGTTTGGGCTCATGAAATAATCCACAAAAAAGCCCATCTTAACTTCCAACATAATCGAATAATAGAATAAGGGTGGCATGGAACCTATCTTCCATTCCTGAGATTCTTTTGTGGTCAGATGACTTCTATAGTTTGGAACACAAACTGTGAACATGCTGAGAGTTGTCTAAATATATCTCAATGCTTCACATGCTTCCTGTAATGTACAAACTTCCAAGTTCATCCTGACCTGTCTCCACATTCACAAGCCAACCTTTACAGTAGGAAGTTGTGAGACAGAGATGCTTATGGTCTGGTCTGATTTAGGACAGTGTTAACAATCTTGAAAAGGAGTATCATATGAGGACACTTTATCAGGGAAATTCAAGTTTTGAACACCTGAGCACGCACCTCCCTGATATCTGCCACTTGTCGCCTCAGCGTCCTATTACTATCCTGTTCACCTTCCACTTCTTTTCCCTGGAGAGCCCAGCCCCACCCATGTGATGTACTGGTCAGCCTGTTTATCAAAGGCAGTGCTTCTTAGCTCCCTGAGACTCCTGTTTAATAATGAATCTCTTATAACTCCCTCTTTATAATCCTAAAAATGGAGTCAAGAGATAATATATTTAGCAATACACACAAGATTTTTAAAACCAGTGTAATGCCATAACAACAATCAAGAGGAAAAATGGAAGTTTTAAAATAATATATATTTAATATGTAAACACTTGGGCCCAACTACCCTGTAATGAAACAGACTGAGGCTTACACCTTCTTTTCACTGATAAGTTTCATTTTAAACAACATAAGATTGGGAGTTGGTCCACACAAGAATACAAAGAAAATGAAAGAGTGAAAGTAGGAGTGCACACTGAGGTAATAACTAATATCAAGAGACGTAATAACCACCCGGATGTGATACGATAATAGAAAGAGGAAAATTATATTAATTAAAGTAGAGATCACATGACAAGACAAATTACAGACTATGCAAGTGGAAATGAGGAGGTATAATATTCACAAGAGTAGAGTTGAAATAATGACTTGTCCTGGCTTATGAAATATATCTCTTGTCTTGAAATCCCGCCCATGTGAGGGCATTCACACAATCTCAAGTGCTTATTAAAAGGCCTTTGACTGATGACAGAAAATCAAGGATGAATTAGAAAAAGAAACAGCAGCACAAAAAGCAGTGGTGGGGTGGATCTTTGGAGACAGTAGTAGAGTTAGATTGAAAACAACAGGCAACTCAAAAATAAGTATGAGATCTCAAGATAAAATTGAAAGACTTCAAAATAAGATTGATTTCTTATTATCTTACCCCCCCCAAAGTGTTTTAATATAAAGATTGGTTGTTATATGAAACAATACCTAAATGTGTGAATGTCTACTGGAATAATCAGAAATCTGTGGGTCAGGTATCTCACTCCAGGACATCCATCAGGCCTGCCCACCCCCACCCCACCACCAAGTAAACGCCAGTCACTTCCCCTTTCTCTCCACCTCCTGTTTAACTCTGACAAGTGCCTCAGATTTCCAAAGTCCACCTAGGGAGCAGTACTGCCCTTTGCTGAGAAACACTAGTCCACGTGTCCTCCCAGTGGTCCTCCTTCATCTCTTGTTGTGACACCTTTTATGTCCTCAGAAACACTCCCTGGAGTGCTCCTTGACAGAGACGGAGGGCAACTACTGTGCACAGCTGGCCCAGATCCAGGCTCAGATCGGGGCCCTGGAGGAGCAGCTGCACCAGGTCAGGACCGAGACCGAGGGCCAGAAGCTGGAGTATGAACAGCTCCTGGACATCAAGGTCCACCTGGAGAAAGAAATCGAGACCTACTGCCGCCTGATAGATGGAGACAGAAAGTAAGTAATGCCGTTAGAAAATTCAGTTTTTACCTATTTCAAGCCACAACCATAGACAGTCATTCCCCTTCTATGCCTCCAAGCCTCCCCTCTTCCTTCCCACTGCAGAAAAGCATGGCCATCTCTTGCCTCAACTGTCTTCTCTTCCACACTTTGTACATCACAGCCGCATCTTCGTTTGCTCTGGGTGATCCCAGTCATCCCTGCAGAAGTCTCCATTTGTTATCCTTTTAATCCTTGTGTGTTTGAAGCTTTATCTACCTTTCAGTTCATTCCTAACATCACTGCTGTCCTGAAATAAATGTACTCTTTACAACCCCCCAGGATCTATATGTAAAGTGTATACTTTTCCTTAAGTTTCAAATTCTTGGGTTTAAAAAACAATCAAATGTAAACAAGATGGTTTTATATCCTCTCTTTAGATAAACTTTAGCTATCTAAATGTTAGATTTAGGTAGCTAAAATTTTAATATTTTCCTCTATAGAAAATGAAAATCTGTTTTGGGCCTACAAAGTTTGCTGGCATTCATGTTCATCCCTTGACTCAATGAATATTTATGAAGTGATGAACAAATATTACAGAATAAATTGGATTTCTTTTAACAGCTCATGCTCTAAATCAAAAGGCTTTGGATCAGGAAGCCCAGGAACTTCATCTAAAGGTAATAAAATCTAGTTTTCTTTCTATTTCAGCAAATATTTTTACATTAATGACAATCATACACTATGGCAACAGCCTGTCTATGTTTAAGTAATTTTAACTAATGTGCTCTGAACTTAAAGTATTCTGTTGAGTGGATACAACTGTCCCAAACAATTATTATAAACCAATACTTAACTCCCTCAACAAAAAAATTATATTACAACAGTGGAACTCTTTGTCATGTAATATTTTCAGTTGAATATGTGTATTACATATGTTTTATTTCTAGATTTATCCAGAACCACGCTGGTAAAGACGGTGGTTGAAGAGATAGATCAACGTGGTAAAGTTCTTTCATCAAGGGTTCAGTCCATTGAAGAGAAGACATCTAAAATGACCAATGGCAAGACAGAACAAAGAATTCCTTTCTAATTGTCACTTTTGAGAAAAGAATCATTTGAGGAAATATCCTGGAAAACTTCATTATTCTAAATATCAAGGAGATAATAAAAACACTTTCTACCCTTAAAGATTAGTTACTTACCAAGAAAAAAAACCCTGTTGTCTTAGTTACCTTTTACAGGAAGTTGGGTGTTTATTTTCAAATAAATAAAAAAGTTGATGTGCACTTATGTTCATTCACTCATGACAAATAAATAATTGAGAGTTATTTTTTCCATGTCTAATTCATAGGGAAACATTTATGGAATATATTTTAACTGCCTTTTGCCCTAGCTTTATATAATAGTCAATACCATATGGCAATTAAATATTAAACATTCACTAGGCATAATCTTTGTTGTTGTTGAGTCGTTAAGTCACATCCAACTCTTGTGACCCCATGGACTGGACTATAACCTGCCAGGCTCCTCTATTCATGGGATTTTCCAGGCAAGAATACTAGAGTGGGTTGCCATTTCCTTCTCCAGGGTATCTTCCTGATCCAGGGATTGAACTCATGTCTCCTGCATTGCAGGTCAATTCTTAATGCTGAGCCACTAGGGAAGCAGGCATAATCTTTAAATCATTTTCACATGAGCAAGCAATCTGGAAGGAAATCAGTCCTGAATATGCATTGGAAGGACTGATGCTGAAGCTGAAACTCCAATACTTTGGCCACCTGATGTGAAAAACTGACTCATTGGAAAAGACCCGGATGCTGGGAAAGCCTGAAGGTGGGAGGAGAAGGGGACAGAGGATGAGATAGTTGGATGGCATCACCGACTCAATGGAATTTGAGTAAATTCCAGGAGTTGGTGATGGACGGGGAGGTCTTGTGTGCTGCAGTCCATGGTGTCGCAAAGAGGAGGACACAACTGAGTGAGCGACAACTGAAGCAATCTGGAAAATTTTTAGAAAATTTCCTGCGATTGAAAACTTCCACCTCTAGATGGCACATTTCTGGTGTTTCACCTATGAGCCTATCTCGGACTCATTTGGAGATCTGGATACTTATCAGGATACCATTCCCCATAATCAGGATAATCTCGACAGATGTACAGCAAAGAATCTCATGCCACTGACTTTTTTCTAGAGCAGAAGTTGGCAAGCTTTTTCTTTAAAATATTGGGCCCAGACAGTAAATATTTTAAGCTTGGCAGGCCATAAGTTCTCTATTTCAATGACTACTCAACTCATTCATTGAAGTAGACAGCAGCCATAAACAATGGATAAGAAAATAAGCATGACTACCTTCCAATAAACTTTAGTTATAGACACTGAAATTTGAATGGCCAATAATTTTGACATGACAAAAAATATTTATCCTTCTTTGATTTTTTTCCAACCATTTAAACATAAAAAAATATTCTTAGCTCATGGACTGTACAGAAACATAGGGTGGGCCAGATTTAACCCATGAGCAGCTCTTCTAGAACTTAAAATTTCATGAGGTTGATGAATACAGCTTTCCATCTTTCTCAATCAAAGTGTATGATAGGGATTCCCAGCAAATTTTAAACTCTGCAAAGGAAGAACAACTCTCATATTTCTCAAATTTGTGATTGATTCTAATGAGAAGCTTCAATGAGGGCAGGAATTCTACCAAACAACCCAACGGTTATATGGAAGTTCAAAGAAGGGGCAAAAAGGATATTTATAAAATCTTGAGCCAAAGGTCACTAAATGAAGCAAATAGTAGAAGTTGATGGGGAAATAATTTCCCAATGGTACAATGTATGGGCTTCCCAGGTGGCTCAGAGGTAAAGAATCTGCCTGCCAATGCAGGAGATGCAGAAGACGCAGGTTCAATCCCCGGATGGGGAGCTCCTCTGGAGGAGGAAATGGAAACTTGCTTCAGTATTCTTGTCTGGAAAATTCCATGGACAAAAGAGACTGGCGGGCAACAGTCCATGGGGTCACATAGAGTCGGACATGACTAAGCAATGAGCACACACAAGCACAGTGTATAGGGCCAGCTGCATAACTTGCAGGGCTCAGTGCAAAATGAAAATGTGGACTCCTATGTTCAAAAATCAGCAGAAAAAGCATCACTAAAGGCACTAAAATAAGTTGTTTTTTTTTTTTTCCTTCTGCATTCATACTCTTGACGTCATAGTTTTGGAGTAGGATTTTTTGGCCATTTAATGTCATTAGGTATGGTAAGTCACTCCGTCATATCCAACTCTTTGTGACCCTATGGACTGTAGCCCGCCAGGCTCCCTTGTCCATGGGATTTTCCAGGCAAGAATACTGGAGTGGATTGCCATGCCCTCCTCCAGGGGATCTTCCCAACCCAGGGATTGAACCTGTAGCTCTTACGTGTCCTGCATTAGCAGGCAGGTTCTTTACCACTAGCGCAATGTCATCATAAATTAAAAATTTAAGCTGTTGGCATGAATTTTACAGTTTCATATTGTGCAATGACAGTTTTAAATCCAAATACAAGAACATGCAGTCAATGAAATTACACAATTTTTTTTTTTTCTGCTGATCTCCCCCACAGGACATGAGGGATCTCAGTTCCCTAACAAGGGATGGAACCCATGGCCACTGCAATGGAAGCACAAGTCTCAACCTCAAGACCACCAGGAAAGTCCACAACTCATATACTGTAGCTCATACATGCATATGCATTTTATTCTTACCAAAACAGTGGGAACACTGCATCAAACAAACTCAACTATTTTTAAATTTCACTTTATAGGCTCACATTCTACCAACACTCTTCACCACTGGCTTTCTGATAAGTAAGAAAAGACAGAAAAGGACACAGGGGGATTAAAGATCTAAATGTAAGACCAGAAACTATAAAACTCCTAGAGGAGAACATAGGCAAAACCTTCTCCGACATAAATCACAGCAGGATCCTCTATGACCCACCTCCCAGAATATTGGAAATAAAAGCAAAAATAAACAAATGGGACCTAATGAAACTTAAAAGCTTTTGCACAACGAAGGAAACTATAAGCAAGGTGAAAAAAGACAGCCCTCAGATTGGGAGAAAATAATAGCAAACAAAGCAACAGACAAAGGATTAATCTCAAAAATATACAAGCAACTCCTGCAGCTCAATTCCAGAAAAATAAATGACCTAATCAAAAAATGGGCCAAAGAACGAAACAGACATTTCTCCAAAGAAGACATACAGATGGCTAACAAACACATGAAAAGATGCTCAACATCACTCATTATCAGAGAAATGCAAATCAAAACCACAATGAGGTACCATTACACGCCAGTCAGGATGGCTGCTATCCAAAAGTCTACAAGCAATAAATGCTGGAGAGGGTGTGGAGAAAAGGGAACCCTTTTACACTGTTGGTGGGAATGCAAACTAGTACAGCCGCTATGGAGAACAGTGTGGAGATTTCTTTAAAAACTGGAAATAAAACTGCCATATGACCCAGCAATACCACTTCTGGGCATACACACAGAGGAAACTAGATCTGAAAGAGACACGTGCACCCCAATGTTCATCACAGCACTGTTTATAATAGCCAGGACATGGAAGCAACCTAGATGCCCATCAGCAGACGAATGGATAAGGAAGCTCTGGTACATATACACCATGGAATATTACTCAGCCATTAAAACAAATTCATTTGAATCAATTCTAATGAGATGGATGAAACTGGAGCCCATTATACAGAGCGAAGTAAGCCAGAAAGATAAAGGCCATTACAGTATACTAACACATGTATATGGAATTTAGAAAGATGCAAAACAGAAAAAGAGACACAGATGTACAGAACAGACTTTTGGACTCTGTGGGAGAAGGCGAGGGTGGGATGTTTCGAGAGAACAGCATCGAAACATGTATATCTAGGGTGAAACAGATCACCAGCCCAGGTTGGATGCATGAGACAAGTGCTTGGGCCTGGTGCACTGGGAAGACCCAGAGGGATCGGGTAGAGAGGGAGGTGGGAGGGGGGATCGGGATGGGGAATACATGTAAATCCATGGCTGATTCATGTCAATATATGACAAAAACCACTACAATATTGTAAAGCAATTAGCCTCCAACTAATAAAAATAAATGGGAAAAAAAAAGGACACAGGGTCACCTTTTCTTTCTATTTCACTGTTTTCAGGAAGTAGTTGGCTAATACAGGAATGTAATAGTAGTACATGACAGGATTCCTTGATCATTCGTGTATCTTAGAATACCATTGCCTCTGTCTACATTCAAGGCAAGTTCCATTTAAGTGGGAAGCCTGGCCTCTTGGGGTTGTTAGAGACCCTGCTTACTTGCTTATAGACATATCATACTTACCTTGTACACACCATCAGGGAAATTTGTTCAATGCATTCTTGTATTGGAACCCCATTCTCTGGATCCTAAGCTTTCCTGTTTCTTGTTCATTTTTCCCTCTAGTGACTTCCTGACAAAGTTCAAGAGAGGTAAATTTTTTGAGACTTTTTATGTCTGAAAATATATTTATTCCATCCTCACTCATGATTAATTGTCAAAGCAGAGAATTTTAGGTTGAATATCATTTTCAGTTAGAATTTTGAAGGCTTCCTTCACTGGAATCATGGCTTCCAGGACTGTTTAGAAGTCCCGAACCATTCTGATTTCCTCGTCCTTGGATACATGTTGTCTTTTCTTCCGTGGTTCCCTGAAATAGTCTGTGCACGTGCCTGGCTGTGATTCTTTTTCATTTATTATTCTTAGTTCTTGGTGGTCTCTTTCCATTTAGAAACTAGGTTCTTTATAAAATAGTTTCTTCATTCTTTCTCCCTTCTCTATTTCAGGAAGGCCTCCTTAAGACTGTTCTTCTTAGGCCAAGCATCTAATTTTCTAATCTTTTCGTTGATCTATCTTTTTGTCCTTTGTTCTACTGTTGGGGAGATTTTTAAAAGTTTATTTTCCAACCAATCTGTTAACATTTGGTTGTGGAAGTTAGCTTTTAATCCCAAGATCTCTTTCTTTTTGCTCTCTAGCTCAACTTTGATGATATTCTATTCGTATTTCAAATATGCAGTATTTTTGTTACTTCTAAGGATATTAATTATACTTACTTTCTTTTTTAAAGTTTTCTTCAGCTTCTTTGATTATCTGTTTCCGAGAGTGCTATTTTTTGCTTCTTTCTTTGAATCTTTGTCTTTCACATTGCAGTATTTTTCAGTGTAAGGTGATCTTCGAAATTCTGTTCATTTTCAAGAGGAAGGCCTTAAGTATTTGAAAGTTCTGTGTGTATGTGTGTGTATTTCATTCCAGGGCTGTTGTCAGGTGAGTTTCTTTTGTGGAAAACACTCAAATACCTGTATCTTGAGTTCTTTTCTCCAGGATTTTTCAGCTTCCCTAGAGAAGGCCCCAATAACCAGAGTTGGCTACATAATTTGCAGGGCCTAATGCAAAATGAAAATGTTGAAGTCCTTGCTCAAATTCAAGGAAAAGTTCAGCTAGAGGTACTAAAGCCTCAATATTTTTCTTTAAAAACATTTCATTACTTCTATAGTAGAGGTAATAATGATACACATCTAATAACAGAAACTTACAAGTCAAAAAAACATTTTTTAAATCCTGGTTTTATGTAATACAATAAATTAATGCTTGATTAAAGTGATTTCTTGATTGATCAGCATGTTTTTCTGGCTTGCTTTTCTGAAAATTCACTTATTAGCTTATGAAAATTTATATTTTTATCAACTGCATTTTCAATCTATATAATTGAAAGGGATGTCAGTAATTCTTGGCAAATGCAAGATCTCTCAAGATCTTAAATAATCTCAAATGAAGAAAACAGCATGGAGCAAAGACCAAAATGGAGGAGAGGGAAAGAAGGAGTAAAATAAAAGAATGGACAAGTCAGGCAGGTAGAAGAAGAGTCTGAAATGTCAGGAGAAGAAGCTTCAGCTAGTCTATGGTTGATGGATTTAAACTGAAAAAGAGTAGAGGAAGGAAAGAAATACTCATTGACTACCTACCATTGGCAAGCATAATTGTGTATCATATTTAGCTACCATTCAACAGTATCTGAACAATACAAGTAATGGCTCCATCTTAGTAATGAAAAACCAAGGCTCAGAAAGAATGAGCTTGCATTAGTACCACAGTTAGAAAAAATGACAGAACTGATATGTGCATGCTGATATATCTGACTCAACAGCCCAAGTTCTGTCAATTACATGAATGGTGTGGTACTTCAGGACTGGTACCTTGGCCTCCTGACCATGATGGAAAGGAAAAAGACTCGAAACCAAAATTCCAATTAAGGTTCTAAGAACTGAGCTGAAAGAAAATGATAGTGACAAAGACAAGGAAAAGAGAAAAATTCTTCAAGAGAAACTGCAGAAGTAGATTCAATAGGACCTAGTGAATTACTGGAGACAGCTGGTATAAAATGAGAGCAATTAAAATTTTTCTTAATAATCATGAGATGACTCAGGGTAATTCTACCAACAAATAACAGAGAAGGATGCCAAAGAACAAAGTATGATGACAAGGTGACTGAGTTGAAAGTCATGACAGAACATCCAAGTAGGAATGTCTGATGGGCACAGTAAGGAATGTGTCCAGAAAGGGGAAGAAGCCATTATTAGACAATATGAAACCATTCACATAGAGCCAAAGCCACAAGAAGGGATGAGATCACTGAGGGAGAGAGGGTAGGAAAAAAGATCGTGAGTACAAAACTGTAAAGAATGACAAATTTTAGACCATTTTTTCAGAATCTATGAGTGGAAGAAAGAAAAGGAGCAGAGATGTAGCTGTATTCTTGAAAGCAATGGTTTAGGACTCAGTTAGACTCAGGTGGTCGGTATCAAATGTGTCCAAGAGGGTGTAGGAGAAGAAATATGAAAAATGATAACTGGATTTGAGATGTAGGGTAATTAGTAATTTTTGTGGGATAAGTTTCAGTTAAATGATGAGATTAAAATTCAGGGATGAGTAGGAAGTGAAAAGTGGAGGAAATGAACGCAGAAAATTTTTCTAGAAATAATGACAGGAAGAAACATAGGAATACAAGAAATTCAGAAATAGAACAGGAATATCAGGTCATAGTCTAGTCCCTTCATTTTATAGATGAAGAAACTGAGACCCACAGAGGTTAACCAATACTGTTATTTAACCTGGTTAGAAAAGAGCTTAGACAGAAAACCAATAAAGATGGCATGGTAACTCAGGAGGGATAAGAATCAAGAGAAGACTATCTGTCTTCAAAGAAGAGCCCATTTAATTCCTCGATTTTCATTTTGTACCTGGCCTTCTTCCTCTGGTACCATGAACCCACTGGTTCTTGAAATTATTTTTGATCTATCCAAAAGGATCATTATTACCTATAGAAAACCATGACTATGATGGCTCACTTACTGGAGAAAAAGCAAAATTATTGGTTTGAGCAAGGGAAAAAGAAATTTGTGTATCACACTATTTTATTCTTACAGGAACTTTATAGTCCTAAGGCCTGGAAGACAGGAAGGATTACTCAAGCTAAATTTGAAATGCCTCACTATAATAATCTTGATAATACTCCTCCCTTTCTCATTTTGGAGATAACAAATAACCCTAAGGTAACTATCCACCTACAGAAATGGACACATTAGGGTAAAGGCATTCATTTAAGAAAAAAGCACCTAATTATGAATACTTCAGATGAGCTGGCAAACACCATTTTGCTATGGGTAGCAGAGTTCACCAAGAAACACCCTGATAATGTGTATATAAAGGTACATGAAACTGTTCGAGTAGGACATTTGCCATCAGAGCTTCCCTCCAGAAAGAAGCAGGGCAGTCTAGACACCATGAGCGTGCGCTTTTCTTCTGCATCCAGACGCCTTGGCTCCTGTGGGGGAGCTGGCTCTGTGCGGCTCTCCAGTGGGGCAGCCGGCTTTGGGGTCAGCAGCACAGGCTTTGGAAGCGGCTTCACCTGCGCCTTTGGAGGAAGCTCCTCTGCAGGAGGCTACAGCGGAGGGCTGGGCGGAGGAAATGCTTCCTGCGCTGCCTTCACTGGAAATGAACATGGCCTCCTCTCCGGCAATGAGAAGGTGACCATGCAGAACCTCAACGACCGCCTGGCCTCCTACCTGGACAACGTGCGCGCCCTGGAGGAGGCCAACGCCGACTTGGAGCAGAAGATCAAGGGCTGGTATGAGAAATTTGGGCCTGGTTCCTGCCGTGGTCTCGATCACGATTATAGCAGATACTTTACGGTAATTGACGACCTTAGGAACCAGGTAAGAAATACAGTGCCATGAGGTTTAGTACCTGTAAGGGTAATTAGCCACACAGGCACAGATGCCTAAATTATCACAGCAAGGCTTTGCTCTCAGCTGCTAATTTTAGGTAGTTTATTAATATTAAAACTAATTTATATTAAAATTCTGGTCTTCAAACATGGCTCACTCATCATCTGATATGTGGTATGCATGTTTATGCTTTCAGAAATACTAAAATATCAAAAACTACCCAATGTCTCCAGTTATATATTTACATAGAAAGTTTTCCATAGAAAGTTTTTTTCTTTTTTAATGGGTAAGATAGAGAGTAAAAGAGGCTATACTTAAATTTTCTATTTTCAAGGATCATCTTCTTGTTAGAGACAGGATGCCAAAAATATTGCATAATTTTATAGTTGACTTTATTTCAAGGAAATATGAATTTTTTAAAATATTTCCTCATTCTTAACTAATTCTCCATTTATCAGATAATTTCCGCAACAACAAGCAATGCCAATGTTGTCCTGCAAAATGACAATGCAAGGCTCACAGCTGATGACTTCAGACTAAAGTAAGTGGAGCTGAAAAGAAACCAGAACAGTTGCCTAAGCCTTTCCCTCTTTTATTTAGGCTATTTGAGGTCATCTCCATTCTTTGAGTTTATTTGTTTTAAACCAAATGCATGTTCGAATGACTCACTGAATTATATATATTTATTGGGAAATTGGGGGACTGACACAAATGAATGTCAAAGTCATACAAAAGGGGAATTTTGAGTTTTCTCATTCTCTTGTGTCAAAGAAATTTATTTACTTTTATGATTATGAATGATCTACCTGAAGTTTGGAGTATATTTTAACAGTTGGACTTAAAAGCTTAGTTTGAAGGGTTTTTTGTTTTGTTTTATACAGTTTCTGCCTTAACCTTTTTTAATATCCATTCTGAGTTTATTATGTTTTATTCTATTTGCCATGCCTTGTGGCATGTAAGATAATTAGTTCCTCCAACAGAGATGGAACCCCCTGCAGTGCAAATGCAGAGTCTTAACCAGGAGACGAGCAGTGAAGTCCCTTAGCTTGAGTTTTATGATGACCTAAAAGGTGATGGTGGGGCTTCCCTGGTGGCTCAGAGGGTAAAGAATTTGCCTGCAGCACAGGAGACCCTGGGTTCAATCCCTGGATTGGGAAGATCCCCTGAAGAAGGGAATGGCTACCCACTCTAGTATTCTTGCCTGGAGAATTCCATGGACAGAGGAGCTTGGAGGGTTACGGTCCACGGGGTGGCAAACAGCGGGACACAACTGAGTGACTTAACACAAAAGGTGATGACTGATGTGATGACGCTTTCAAATATTTTTCTAAGGTTTGAAAATGAACAGGCCCTCCACCAGAGCGTGGACGCGGATGTCAGCAGTTTGCGCCGGGTCCTGGACGAACTGACTCTGTGCAGAACGGACTTAGAGATTCAGCTGGAGACACTCAGCGAGGAGCTGGCGTACCTCAAGAAGAACCATGAGGAGGTAGGTGGTCTCTCTCCCCTGTTTAAAAATGTTTAAAAAATACGTTTCAGATGACAAATATAATATCTTGAATTCAAGAAATTGTTGATTTCTCTATATGGCTTAGATGGTCTGAAATGTTTCTGTTCATCTCCCTCCAAAGAAACCCTAACAGAAGTTTCTAACCATATGGATCGTGTCTGTCTGGCTCCTTCATATATATTCCAATCCCAACATGGTTTCTTTTAGGAGATGAAGGCTCTGCAGTGCGCGGCCGGAGGCAATGTGAATGTGGAGATGAATGCGGCACCCGGCGTGGACCTCACGGTTCTTCTGAACAACATGCGGGCAGAGTACGAAGCCCTGGCCGAGCAGAACCGCAGGGATGCAGAGGCCTGGTTCAACGAAAAGGTAAAAAGCAAGCTAGGGTGCGCTGACTTGGCACCCGGTGCTGATGCAAGCATCGCTCATAGGCCCATAATGTTTCAGAGCGCTTCGCTGCAGCAGCAGATTTCTGATGATGCTGGCGCCACCACCTCAGCTCGGAATGAACTGACGGAGATGAAGCGTACTCTTCAAACCCTGGAGATTGAACTTCAGTCTCTCTTAGCAACAGTAAGTAAAAATGACACCAAAGAGTTGCTTTAGAAGTCGAGGGGAAAAAATTAGAGTTTTTCTGCCAGCTGTTATTATTAATTTTCATTTTTATTCAGTCATTACTCTGCCTGAAATAAGATACATTTGCATTTTTTCACAGTAGAATATCTTTGGCCTGAAAATTATACCAAGATGCTAATAATTGTGAAATGTTAGAATTAAAAAAAATACAATGATTTTTTAGGTACTCAAAAAGAAACAGGGGCTGACTCTGCACTCCCAATGCAGGGGACCCAGGTTCCATCCCTGGTCAGGGGACTAGATCCCACATGCTGCAACTAAAGATCCCACATGTTACAACTAAGACTTGGCACAGCCAAATAAATAAATAAAAATAAATAGTAAAAAAAAAAAAAGAAGAAGAAAACAGTTTTTACCCTGAGTCTTCTCTCCCACATCAGAAGATGAAAAATCACTGTTCATGAAGTGCAAAAACACACTTGCACCCATCCTAGTTTCTTTATCTAGCATTCCTTTGGGCCACTTAATTTTAATTGGAACACTTACAGGTTCCCTTTTAAGGGACATAAACAAGCAAAGGAGAGGCATGAAGGCTGCACATAAAGCTAAACATGACAATAATATTAATAATAACCTTTTTCATTAAGGGTTGCCCAGCACTTTCACCCACGTGAGTTCACAATAACCCTGGGTCTTGGGCAGACCAGACTTTATATTTCATGTTATTATTTCCAAGAGAAGAACCTGAGGTTCAAAGAAGTTAAGCAATTTTCCTAGAGTCCCACAGTCAGATACAAAGGTACCCGAACTTCTCTCCAAATTTTCTAACTCCCAAGTCTATACTTTTTCCACTGTGGCTAGTAAACTTCCAGAAGAGGCTATAAATATATGTGAAATTCTTGCAGGTAGAAGAATAAGACACTCTCATTGTCATCCCATGTAAAATTACAGCAAGCACCCATCTGTGGGATAAACCCATAAAGCCAATGAATCAAACTATTTAAAGCCTAAGAACACCACTCTTTTCTTGGGATCAATCTACTTCCAGAAAATTTATGCAAAGGTTACTTTTTTAAAGTTTTTTTAAAATGTATTTTTAGCTGCATTCAGTCTTCATTGCTGCACGTGGGCTTTCTCTATTTGTGGCGAGCAGGGACCACTTTCTGGTTGCAGTGTGCAGGCTTCTCATTACAGTGGTTTCTCTTGTTGTGGAGCATGGGCTCTAGAGTGCAGGACCAGTAGTTGTGGCACATCCCCTGCATTGTCAGGCAGATTCTTAACCACTGCAAACCAGGGAAATCCCAGGATTACTTCTTTAATGTAACAGCTATAATCCTCATGACACAAAGCTGCCACACGATTAGAAATGAGTTCACAAAATGTAGGGGGACTTTAATTCCTGGAAAAAGTGGCAAACTGTACTAAAGCACAGGGTAAGTGAGAGGGGACAGATCTTTAGACTGTGTCCTAAGAGAAAACAAATTTTCTAACACTCATGGGGATATGAGTAGCATTTACCACCAACTGTGCTATTCTCCAATAGATTAAAAATAGTATGACATCTAATAAGGGCAACAATTAATATTAAACAAGAGGAATACAGTTATTATGTAAGGATAACTCTCTCAATATCTCTTAAGTGCTTTGAAATATCCTAAAACAGTGACATCATCTACTAAATTGTCTCACTGATCCTCAGAAACACTCCCTGGAGTGCTCCTTGACGGAGACGGAGGGCAACTACTGTGCACAGCTGGCCCAGATCCAGGCTCAGATCGGAGCCCTCGAGGAGCAGCTGCACCAGGTCAGGACCGAAACCGAGGGCCAGAAACTGGAATACGAACAGCTCCTGGACATCAAGGTCCACCTAGAAAAAGAAATCGAGACCTACTGCCGCCTGATAGATGGAGAGGATGGGTAAGTAGTATTTACACTGAAAAAACTATTTTAAGATTATTAAAGACTTTTTTGAAATCCAAAGTGTCTATGATCTAGGTCATGTGTACATAAACTCCTCCTAGTGTTAAGAGTTTCGTTATCTCCCATATTAAATCATTCATCTTAAATCAGTTTCTTGCAAAACAATGCGAAATATCTAATACATACTTTATGTTTTTACAGCTCTTGCGCTAAATCAAAAGGCTATGGTGGGCCAGGAAATCAGATAAAAGGTAAACAAAAGCTGGGTTGAGCATTCAACATTTGTATATGTTTCAAGGAATGAGTTATTTCCCCTTTATGAATTTGATAAATTCTAACAATTCATGTCTCATTTAACTTTTTTCTTTTTTTAAAGTGAAGTAGAGTTGATTTCCAATGTTGTATTAAGTTCTGCTTTACAGCAAAGTGATTCAATTATATATACATACATATACATATTCTTTTTTTAATATTAGTTTCCACTGTGGTTCATCATAGATTACTGAATATAATTCTCCATACTATACAGTAGGAACTTGTTGTTTATCCATTCTGCATGTAAAAGTTTACATCTGCCAAGCCCAACCTCCCAACCCATCCAACCAAACCCCTCCCCTTAGATGACCACCAGTCTGTTCTCTGTATTCCTGATTCTGTTTCTGTTTCGTAGATAGGTTCATTTGTGTCATCTTTTAGATTCCCCACATAAGTGATGTCATATGCATTGTGGTTCTTGTTTTGACTTAATTCACTTAGTATGATAATCTCTAATTGCCTCCATATTACTGCAGTATATATGTCATTTTAGATCCAGCTAAAGCCACCATGGTTAAAACAATTGTTGAAGAAATAGATCCTCGTGGCAAAGTTCTGTCATCTAGAGTTCACACTGTGGAAGAGAAGCCCACCAAAGTCAACAACATGAAGAGTGAGCAGAGGGTGCCTTCCTGAGCCCAAAAGAATGCCCTAAATCAAAATATGAAATCAAAGCTGGGTTCCTAAATAAGAGCCCTGATTTCTCTGCTTTTCTTCCCATGAACTTTAAAAAAAAATTATTTTTAGAATAGTAACATTTCTTTGGCTTTCTCTGTGGTGGTGTTTCAATAAAAGTTCTTCCTCTTGCAAGTCATCCTCACTGGTTCTGGTCAGTCTTTGCATTTTAAATATACCCACCCCCACCCCCCAACACCCCTGCGCCCTAGCCCCCCCCCCCCCGCCCCCCACCAACAGAAGCTGAATTTGTTTTTAATTTCTTCTCTTTAATGCAATGGTCCTCACAAGTTAGGTGTTAAGTTTAACAGGCAAAAAACTAGTTGGTGTCTTTTTCATATCTTTGTCAAATTTTAAACCTTCCTTCCTTCAGTAAATACTTGTTGAGTATATACTACCAACAGTAAGAGTAATAAAATCCAGTCACTGGGAAGACCCAGAGGGATCAGGCGGAGAGGGAGGTGGGAGGGGCAATCGGGATGGGGAATACATGTAAAACCATGGCTGATTCTTGTCAATGTATGACAAAAACCACTACAATATTGTAAAGTAATTAGCCTCCAACTAATAAAAAAAAAAATCCAGTCACTGAGTGCAACACACTCATTGAAGTGGAAATATAAGGAACTGAAGAATCAGAAATAAATGACATAAAGACTAGAATGACATTAGAAAAGGTCAACAAAACTGAGTTGGGTTTTTTTTTTTAAGATAAAATTGACAAATCTTTAACTAGACTAACCAAGAAAGAAAGAGAGAGAACTCAAATAAATAAAAGTATCAATGAAAAAGAAGACATTACAACAGATGCCTGAAATACAAAGGATCATAAGAAAACACTAGAGGGACTTCCCTGATGGTCCAGTAGCTAACACTTCATGCTTCCAATGCAGGACACCCAGGTTCTATCCCTGCTCAAGGATCCCACATGCTTCAACTAAGAGTTTCCATGCTGCAACTAAGACCCAGCACAGACAAATAAATATATAAAAAAGAAAATACTAGAATATTTATATACCAACAAAATGGATAATTTAGAAGAAACAAATTCTTAGAAACATACAATTTACATAGACTGAATCATGTAGAAATAGAAAATTTGAACAGACCAATAATGAATAAAGAGATTGAATTGGTAATCATACCCTCTCAGCAAAGAAAAGCCCAGGACCAGGTGGTTTCCTGGTGAATTCTACCACTTAAAGAAGAATCAATGCCTATCTTTCTTAAACTTTTCCAAAAAATTAAATAAGAGGGAAATTTTATAAACTCATTTTACAAAGCCAGCATTACCCTGATACCAAACACAAAGACACTACACGGTAATGAAATTATAGGTCAATATCTCTGATGAACATAGGTGCAAAAGTCTTCAACAAAATATTATCAAACAAATTCAAGAGCATATTAAACAGGTCATAAACCATGATCAAGTGGGATTTATCCCTGGGATGCAAGATGCTTCAATACATACAAATCAATAAATGTGATATATCACATTAACAGAAGGAAGGATAAAAATCATATGATCATCTCAATAGAGGCCAAAAAAACATATGACAAAATTCAAACCCTTTCAGGATAAAAATACTCAAAAACTTTGGTATAGAAGGATGTATTCCAATACAACAAAGGCCATATATGACAGTCCCACAGCTAACATCAAACTTAATGGTGAAAAGCTTAAAGCTTTTCCTCTAAGATCAGGAACAAAAATCTTTTCTTCTAAGATCATGTCCACTCTTGCCACTTTTATTCAATACAGTACTGGAAGTCCTCGCCAGAGCAATTAGGTAAGAAAAAGAAATAAAAGGCATCCAAATCCAAAAGGAAGAAGCAAAATTGTCTCAGTTTGCAGAAGACATGATCTTAAATATAGAAAACCCTTAAAACTTCCTCAAAAAACTATCAGAACTAATAAATTCAGCAAAGTTGCAGGATACAACTCAACATTTTTAAAAAATAAGTTAGTTTTATATACAAATTATCAAAAAAAATTAAACAATCTTATTTACAATAGCATAAAAAAGAATAAAATACCTATCAATAAATTTAATCAAAGAGATAAAATATTTGTACACTGAAAACTATAATTTTATAGCAGAGTAATTATAGTAGCAATTATAGCAGTATTTATAGCAGAGGCAAATAAATGGAGAGACATTCAAGTTCACAGATTGGGAGAATTAATATTGTTAAAATGTTTCTACTACCAAGATGCTCTACAAATTCAAACAATCCCTATCAAAATCCCACCTGTATTTTTTTACAGAAATGGAAAAAAATCCTAAAATTCATAGAGAAACACAAAAGACTCTTGATAACCAAAGCAATTTTGGGAAAGAACAAAGCTGAAGGCATCACATTTCCTAATTTCAAAATATATTACAAAGTTACTGGAATTAAAACACTAGGGTAGATATATAAATAGCCAACAAACATGAAAGGAGGCTGAAGTTTACTAATCATTAGGGAATGCAAATCAAAACTGAAAGGAGATACCACCTCATACGCAAGTGAATGACTACTGTCAAAAAAAAACAGAAAATAACAAGTGTTAGTAGGGATGTGGTTGCCAGGTGCTGGGAAGAGGAGGGAATGGGGAGTTATTGTTTAATAGATATGAGTTTCAGTTTTATAATATGAAAACAGTTTTGGAGATGGATATTGGTTGCAAACATTGTGAATGAATATATTTAATATCACCGAACTTCACAAATAAAATGGTTAAGTGGTAATTTTATGCTTTGTGTATTTTACTGCTATTGGGAGGGAAAAAAACAGTGTGGTGGGAGGGGGGAAGACAGACCTAAACAATTGAAACAGAATAGAGAACTCAGAACTGAACTCACATGTATACAGTCAACTGATTTTTGACAAGGGAGCCAAGGATACATAATCAGGAAAGGACAGTTTTATCAACAAATGGTATTGGGAAAACTGAATATCCACATGTAAAAAGAATAAAATTGGGCCCCTATTGTACTCTTTTCATACTCTTCGTAGAGGATGAGATGGTTGGATGGCATCACCAACTCGATGGACATGAGTTTGAGCAAGTTCCAGGAGTTGGTGATGGACAAGGAAGCCTGGCATGTTGCAGTCCATAGGGGTGGCAGAGTCAGACATGACTGAGCGACTGAACTGAACTGATCATACACTATTCACAAAATCAACCCAACACGGGTTAAAGACCTAAATATCAAGACCTGAAACTATAAAACTCTTCAAAGAAAACATAAGGAAAAGCTTCTTGACATTGGTCTTGGCAATGGTTTCTCAGATTTGATACCAAAAGCAACAGGCAATGAAACCAAACATATATCCAGGACTTTTTAACATAACTTCCAGGGGAAAAAAAAAATCAAAATAATGATAACGAATACTTGCTATGTGCTAGGGTCTATTCTGTGCATGCATGAAGCTCAGTTGCTTCAGCCGTGTCTGACTCTTTGTGACACTATGGACCGTAGCCCACCAGGCTACTCTGTCCATGGGATTCTCCAGGCAAGAATACTGGAGTGGGTTGCCATGTCCTCCTCCAGGGGATCTTCCCAACTCAGGGATTAAACCCAATCCTCCTATGTCTCCTGCATTAGCAGGTGGGTTCTTTACCACTGGCACCACCTGGGAAGTCCATGGTCTGTTCTAAGCATCATTTAATTCTCACAACAACACTATGAGGTAGATTCTATTAACACTCTCTTTTTACAGATAAGAACACTGAAGCAGAGAGTGATTAGATAATTTGCCCAAGGTCTCTCAGCTAATAACTGGAGTTGCTGGAATGCTAATCCAGGCAGTCTGGCTCAGTCTGTTTGCTTAATTACAACATTAACACCATGCTAGTGAGAACTTCAGGCTTCCACCTTCCAACAAGGGAAGGAATTTAAAAAAAAAAAAAAACACTAAATCACCCTAACTCCAATCAGTCTGAGATTAAGCAGTCATCAGAGTTTCCTTCCCAAATGAATCAGGGAAGCCATTTTGTGAGAGGAATTAGCACACCAGAGTCTGATTCTCAGAAAAAAACTAAGAATCTGGTGACAAAACCTCATCTGTGTTCAAGAAACACACTTTTCTAAACTTGGCTAGAAGAAATGTAGAATGTTAATTTTAAACAACTGCAAAAGATACCAAAAAGTAAAAGTAAAGTTCCTCAATCGTGTCTGACTCCTTGTGACCCCACGGACTGTAGCCTACCAGGCTCCTCTGTTCATGAGATTTTCCAGGCAAGAGTACTGGAGTGGGTTGCCATTTCCTTCTCCAGGGGATCGTCCCAACCCAGGGATCGAACCCAGGTCTCCAGCATTGCAGACAGATGCTTTACCATGTGAGTCCAAAGCATATATGAAATTAAACGCTAACTTTATCAGGGAAAAAATTAGCATCCAATCATTAGAATAAGAAAATGTAAGGAATAACTTTATCCTGAACTAAGCAGACATTAAAACTGCCTAACTTAAAGTTTGTATGTTCAATTATTTTTGAGTACCGACATTGTTGTTGTTCAGCTGCTAAGTCGTGTTGGACACTTCATGACCCAATGGGCTGCAGCACGCCGAGATTTCCAATCCTTCACTCTCTCCCGAAGTTTGACCAAGTTCATGTCCATTGAATCGGTGATGCTATCCAATCATCTCACACTGTTCATGGGATTCTACCTACACTATGTATATTATATAATGAATGTACTAATACCTAATAGATTCTCAAGAAATGATAATGATATGCAGCTGAATACACATTTCTTATTGTTAATAAAATAACCGCTGTCAGGGAAGAAATATATAGATAGAACTAGCCTAGAATATTTAACCCTGTCCCCCACTTCTAGAAAGGACTAAAGCATGTCTAAACTTTTGTAGTAATTGTTAGTTTGGAGGAAATCTATGATTAAAAAACTCAAGAGGTTTGCCTTATGAGTAAATAGATAACAATGTTTCACTGAGTTTAGCATCATACATTCCAGTCCTGCTTTGATACAGAAATGCTTTATAATCTGTGTTGCCTCTTAGCTTCACAGTCAACTTGTCTTCAAAATGGTTTTAATAATACATGCTTACCTTATTACACAAAAGATTATCACTTAATTAGTATTTATAAAAGATCTAGAGATAAGCAGATTATGTTAATAACACTTTGCAGTCTCATAATACCTCTTATCCACGAAACTCAAAACTTATCAACTATTACACTGACAACATACTCTGTTTTTCTTGTATTACTCATGGGAAACATGGACAAAAACATTGAAATTTTGACCAGGTCACTACAAAATCAGTACCAAGTTTTGAAATATGAGCTGAATCTCTTATCACACATTGTTCTAAATGTGTCCCAGTGGTCTCTGTTAGTTTTACCTTAATTATCTTTAAATACTTTGGGTCAAAAAATATGGATTTTTATGGATTCTGGTACACCAAATATCATTTAGAAACAATAATGTTGGATGTTTTCCAAAGGTATCCACAACATTGACAACTCTTTTTCAGAAAAACTACTGTTTCAAAACTATTTGGACACATAATCGGTTAACCAATCAATTTGCACCATTTTAAGTGATGGACAGCTGACCCTGTCTGACATGTGTACTTTATTATAATACTTTAAATAATTAACACTTACAAAATGTTTGCGCCCATCCAACTGTGTTGTAATCATTAATTATTGGAACTGCTCAACATTCATTTGAGACTTTTCAACATTATTATTTTCATTTGCCCTACAGGGAAAAGAAGCACAACCAGACAGGATAACTTCCTGTGGGCATCAAGGCAGAAGGAGGAAGACTCTGCTCAACAATGACATCTAATCTTTTACCTAGAGTACCATGATTATTGGTTTTCTAAGTAGTGATGAAAATCCCCCTCTTTTTCATGTACTTTACACCCTCCTCACCAACATGAAGCTCATTTCTCAAAAAAAAATTCATAATGTCTTAAATACATACATTTTTGGGCTTCCCTGGTGGTTCAGAGGTTAAAGCGTCTGCCTCCAATGCAGGAGACCCGGGTTCGATCCCTGGGTCGGGAAGATCTCCTGGAGAAGGAGATGGTAACCCACTCCGGTATTCTTGCCTGGAGAATCCCATGGATGGAGGAGCCTGGTAGACTACAGTCCATGGGATTGCAAACAGTCAGACATGACTGAGCGACTTCATTCATTTAAACTATAAAACATTAGAAAATATTTTTGAGTTAGAAAAATGAGCAATTTGGAGGCTCAGAAGTTACTTGAGTAGACATTCTGTTACTGGACTAAACCAAGAAATCTCAATACAAATAATTTCTCTGTCAATGCCACATACTCATTAATTTTAGTTAAATTGATAAGCAAAGTTCTGCAGGACTTTTATTTCTCTTTTTTTTTTTAATCAATTAGAGAGCTCCCACTACCAAAGGATCACTATATATTGAGAGCACCTGATTTGAATAAGAGAGAAAACATTCAATAACACATGAATAATAAAAAATAGTTCATAAGTATTTACAGAACAAAAGTGCTAGACACTGTCCATTTGATTTATGAATCTTTTGTTATATTGGAGGGAAAAAACAACTAAAATCTATTTCAGAGGTCAAAACGATGTACATTGACTCATATATAATATTGACTTTTAAAACTGTGGTTTGGTATTACTCTATCTGGCACCTTTCTCATATACAAAGATATCCTTGGGCCAGCTTTCCACCTACAGACTGGACACTATTAAAAAATCACCCAATTATGAAAAACAACAATTAGCATGCAAGTAATATTTTATTACAGATCGGCATAGTTAAGGCTGAAATGACCTACTAAATCCTATAAAAGGCCAACAGAGCTAACTTCCACGGATAGTGTCTTTTTACTTTGCTCCTCTCTGAGAAAGGGTCGTTTGGGGCTGTCGCCATGTCTTTTCGACTTTCTAGTGGATCCAGGCGGCTCTGCTCTCAAGCTGGCACTGGTCGGCTAACGGGTGGAAGGACAGGCTTCAGGGCTGGAAATGTATGCGGTGGGTTGGGAGCAGGAAGCAACTTCTCTGGCCCTCTTGGAAGCGTTTCTTCTAGAGGAAGCTTCTCTCATGGTGGTGGAGGGTTGGGAAGTGGTGTCTCTACTGGTTTTCCTGAAAATGAGCATGGCCTCCTCTCTGGGAATGAAAAGGTGACACTGCAGAACCTCAATGACCGCCTGGCATCCTACCTGGACCATGTGTATACTCTGGAGGAGGCCAACGCTGACCTCGAGCAGAAAATCAAGGGCTGGTACGAGAAATATGGGCCTGGTTCTGGCCAGCAACTTGCTCAAGACTATAGTAAATATTTCTCAGTCACTGAAGATCTCAAAAGGCAGGTAAGAAAGATGGATACTTTTACTACAGACTTTGGGTGTGCATAACCTTAAAAAAAAAAAAAAAGATGTAATAGAAAGCATGCTTAGCAACTTTGTATGAATTTGCTAACTCTACATTCCCAGTACTTGGCACACTGCCTGGCAATAAGAATTTGAAGAATTAATTGATGAAAGAGACATTGTTTCCAAATAGATAGAATTGCTTCACTGATCTTTTATGTAGCTCATACTTTTTGATGAAGAGTATTAAAACTGTCTGTGATTGGAAAAGTTTACATTTGGCTCTTAAACTCTGCAGAAAATCCAAATTTCTTTAAAATAGGAAAAAATGATACTAAAATAGATGTTTTATGGATTAAGAAGATAAGAATCACAATGAGATCTGGAATCTCCCTTGACTTTTGGGACCTAACATTTTGCACCATCTACCCTATTTAGATTATTTCTGTGACTACCTGTAATGCCAGCATTGTTCTACAAAATGAAAATGCCAGACTGACCGCCGAGGACTTCAGGCTGAAGTAAGTAAACATAAAGTAATTAATTATAATAAAGGTAAAAATACTACAGTTGGAGTAGAGAACATAACTTTTGCTTTAAAAATCAACATGGTTTTATAAAGTCAGACTAGATCACTGAAGAGATTAAATGTGCCCTGATACAAAGCTAGCATAAATTTTATTTTTTTAACTTTTTAAAAATGTTTTATTTTATATTGGAGTATAACCAGTTAACAATGCTGTGACAGTTTCAGGTGGCAGCAAAGGGACTCAGCCATACATATACATGTATCCATTCTCCCTCAAACTTCCCATCCAGGCTGCCACATAACATTGAGCAGAGTTCCCTGTGCTATACAGCAGGTCTTGTTGGTTATCCATTTTAAATATAGTGGTATGTATATGTCGATCCCAAACTCCCTAACTATCCCTTCTTCCCATCATTCCCCCCTGACAACCATCAGCCTGTCCTCTAAGTATGTGAGTCTGTTTCTGTTTTGTAAATAAGTTCATTTGTAACATTCCTTTTTAGATTCCACATATGAAGGATGGCATACAATATTTCTCCTTCTCTGCCTGACTTACTTTACTCAGTATGATAATCTCTAGGTCCATCCATGTTGCTGCAGATGGCATTATTTCATTCTTTTTAGTGGCTGAATAATATTCCATCATATATATATGTACCACATCTTCTTTATCTATTTCTCTGCTGATGGACATTTAGGGTAAAGTTAACATATATTTTAAAGAGTAATTTTCTTCTGGTAAGCACATGGGATGCCAAAAATAAACTCTGAGGAAACAGCTCCAAAATAATATTCATAAATCAATAGGTGTTCCAAAGTGTTTCATCATTTTGCTATCATCATCTGCTTCAGGGGTATGTACTGAACATCAGTATCTTTCAGTATATGAAACATCTAGAAAAGTCATGCTTTGCACCTACCTACGATTGTAGTTCTCAAGCATTTTAACAACCTTCCAGGTATGAAAATGAGCTTGCTCTGCACCAGAGTGTTGAGGCAGACATCAATGGTCTTCACAGAGTTATGGACGAGCTGACTCTTTGTACAACTGACCTGGAGATACAGTGCGAAGCACTCAGTGAGGAACTGACATACCTCAAAAAAAATCACCAGGAGGTAAGGAACCCTGGCTTCCTATGGTATCTGATGCCCCTCCTCAAGTCCACTGTGTATCTCAATCAGAAGTCTACCTTGAACAGATTTGTGATTGCCAGGAGGGAAGGGGGAGAAGGAAGGAATGAATTGGGAGTTTGAGATTAGCAGAGGCAAACTATTATATATAGGAGAGATCAACAGCAAAGTCCTACTGTATAGCACAGGGAACTATATTCAATACCTTGTGATAAGCCATGATGAAAAAGAATATGAAAAAGAATCTGTAGGTATGTATGTATAACCAAGTTAACTTTGCTCTATAGAAGAAATTAACACAACATTGTAAATCAACTTGTGTGTGTGTGTGTGTGTGTGTGTGTGTGTGTGTGTGTGAGCTCAGTGGTGCCTGACTTTTTGCAACCCCATGGACTATAGCCCGCCAGGCTCCTCTGTCCATGGAATTTTCCAGGCAAGAATACTGGAGGCAATTGCCATTTTCCTCTCCAGGGATCTTCCTGTGCCAGAGATTGAACCCACGTCTCTTACATCTCCTGCACTGGCAGACAGGTTCTTTACCACTAGCGCCACCTGGGAAGCCCAAAATCAACTATACTTCAATAATTTTCTTTAAGTATACTTTGATGATTAATACAGATCGCTTTTCCAGGAAATGAAAATCTTGCAGGGTACAGCTGGGGGGAACGTGAATGTGGAAATAAATGCAGCCCCAGGAGTGGACCTCACTGTTCTGTTGAACAACATGAGGGCTGAGTACGAGGACTTGGCGGAACAGAATCGCGAAGATGCTGAGGCCTGGTTTAATGAGAAGGTACATGTAGCAAATCACAGGCCAAGGGTTTGTTCAGGAGACTGCCAAGCAGGTCACTAACCCATCTGACAATTATGCTTCAGAGCACATCGCTGCATCAGCAGATTTCTGACGATGTGGGAGCTGCTACGGCAGCCAGAAATGAGCTGATGGAACTGAAGCGCAACCTGCAATCCTTGGAAATAGAACTTCAGTCCCTCATGGCCATGGTTCGTAGGCATCAACTTGACTTGAATGTGTGTGTGTATTAAGTAAACATATATATATATATATATATATATATATATATATATATATATATATATATTTGTTGTTGTTTAGTTGCTAAGTCATGTCTGACCCTTGCAACCCCATGGACTGTAGCCTGCCAGACTCCTCTGTCAATGTGATTCTACAGGCAAGGATACTGGAGTGGGTTGCCATTTCCTTCTCCAAGGGATCTACCCAACCCAGGGATCAAACCAGCATCTCCTGCATTGGCAGGCGGATGCTTTACCACTGAGCCGCCTGGGAAGCCCATATATATATATACACATAATGTATATATATTAACATATAACTGAATATATAAAATTATATATCTGAATATACATAACTAATTATATTTCACTAAAAATGTATTAAATAGACATGGACATATTATATATCAAGCATTTTGTCTATAAATATTACTTCTGATTCACCAATCCCAAAACTTGAATAAGGAAAAACAAGAAGCTTTTTCAATGGAGAGCAAAAATTTTTTTAAATTCAGCTAATGTTGATTTTCAAGGGGAAAGATTTAGCCTGTGTACAAAATATTTCTTTCTACCTTGAGAATGTTTTTAAAGCATGAATATGTGGTTTATCTGTTACACGTGCAAGCTGTGCTTTGTTCTTCTTTAAGAAACATTCCTACGAATGCTCCTTGGCTGAGACTGAAAGCAATTACTGCCATCAGCTCCAGCAAATCCAAGAGCAGATTGGAGCAACGGAGGACCGACTCCAGCAGATTCGGATGGAAACAGAAGGCCAGAAGCTTGAGCACGAAAGGCTTCTCGATGTCAAAATATTTTTAGAAAAAGAAATTGAAATGTATTGCAAATTAATAGATGGGGAAGGAAGGTAAATATCAACTTGTGAAAAACATGAAAAACATCGACTAGGTTTCCTCAGTGTATGTGTAAACCAATACTGTATCCTAGAATTTCCTGCTCTGAAGAGCATCACTTAGCAATTTGTTACTGCATGTAGATGACATGAAAACAGGCAGCAAAATCCAATCTCTTAGTATGTAAAGTATCTATACCTGTTAATGTAAAGAACATTTAAATATGGAATATTGAGCAATGCCTGGACTCCAATCCAGGAGGAAAACTGCTTTCTGAGATTGAGCATTGAAGCATATTTCTTATAATAACACACTCCATTGTGGCTTCACTGGTTACCATCCTGTTGTGGTGTTGTTTAGCGGCTAAGTCATGTCTGACTCTGCAACCCCATGGACTATAGCCAGCCAGGCTCCTCTGTCCATGGGATTTCCCAGGCAAGAAAACTGGAGTGGGTTGCCATTTCCTTCTCCAGGGGATCTTGGAGATCTTGGAGATCTCATTTCCTTCAACTAATGTTGAAGCCATATTTGAAACTAGAACTTCAATTGAAATTAGCACTCCAAAACCTTTATTCCCCATTCATAGTTATTTATGAGATCCCTAGTGAAAGAAAACTGCAGTTATTTTCTTTTCTCTTCACAGAAAAAGCAAGTCCACATGTTACAAATCAGAAGGGCGTGGGCCCAAAAATTCTGAAAATCAAGTCAAAGGTACAGGAGGGGTTTTTTTTTTAACTTGGAATAACTCTTTTAAACTCCAGGAGTCATATTAAATAAGTCACTTATTTGGAAACTAAGTAAAATTGTATATAAGTTTAGTTCTAGTGAATGAAGGGTATCAGCTCTTAACATTCATATTTCATGTTCCTGTAGAACAGATGTGGTCAAATTATGAAATTACCGAAATGGGAAATCAACTCCCCCAACATTTTTCTTACTTAGAACCTATTATTTTCCCAGTTTCCATTTTTTTCTAGAAAAGCACCTTTATTTTAAACCACAAAAACAGGGCAAGTTGGTGTTTAAAAGAAGACATTACTTGCTCCAGGCCTATACCTGCCTGATACTTCTTAACGCATGTTTCACTTACACTTTCAAACATCCATTGTTCTAAAAGATAAGAAAGATAGCCTCAGGCCTTGCTAAGCACAGATATTGAGTATTACATCTCAATTTTCAGCAGACTTGCAAACACTGTTTGTTATTTTTTAAATATTTTTATTTATTTATTTACTTGGCTGTGTTAACTGCAGCATGTGGGATCTAGCTCCCTGACCAGGGATCAAATCCAGGCCCCTTACATTGAGAGCAGCAGTCTTAGCCATTTGACCACCAGGGAAGTTCTGCAAACTGTTTTATATGAGCATACCTGTTGTAACTAAATACCTTTCCACCTATTAAGAATGAGTACTAAGCTTGCATTGATTTTATTTTAGACTCAAAAGAAGAAGCTGTTGTCAAAACAGTGGTTGGGGAACTTGATCAGCTTGGCAGTGTCCTCTCACTAAGGGTCCACTCGGTTGAAGAAAAATCCTCAAAAATAAGTAACATTACAATGGAGCAACGACTGCCTTCTAAAGTCCCTCAATGAAGGGACATGCTATTTAAACAAAAAAAAAAAAAAAAGTCTGCTTTTGTAAAATCCTATTGACCAAAAAACCCAAGGAAACCATTCATTTCTGTTCTTCAAAATAAAAGGGTTAGAAGATGTTTTCCTTCTCTTCCCTTTCTCAGGTTGTTTGTATGTCATCCTTCCCAGGAATAGGAAAAAATCTGCTCTGTCCCTGGTTTTTGCTTGCATTTGGTGGAAACTTTATTGCCTTTTCATTAAAAATTTTCTGTCCCAAGTTATTTTTGATAAATTCTGTGCTTTTGAATTTCCACAGTTGATCTCAATGTCACAGTACTAAAGATATGCTAATAAAATTAAGTGTTTCACTTGTAGTCATATTTACTCCAGGATGAATTGTAAAGAATGCCAGTCCTAACCTCTGGTCCCAAATCTGTCCCCGATTAACTATGTAAATGACTGGTTCTCTTTGAGTTTGAGCTGCTATGGATGTAATAGAAAATGATACTGATTGAGCTTTATAATTGGTTCAACCTCAGAATGCCCGGCCTGCAGAGGTGATCGGCTAATGTTAGTTTGTTACTCTGAATCTGGATAGCTTTTTTCCATTTTGCACTTAGTTACTTATTGACTGGGGTGGTTCTCAATCTTGCTCATATCCTCCTGTACACAAGATCCTGCCTGATATCCTAACCAAGTTATTTTAGAAAGTACAGCTAGGCCTAGACAGCAGCAAACTTCTGGGATATAAAAGCTTATTTTATATGGGTGATGAGGCAGAGAGCTCTGCAATAACCTAGATTTCCAATGTGAATGACAAAGTATCACAAAAGGGTTGTTTTGGCTTTTTTTGGGGGGTGGGGGGAGGATTGGTTTGTTTGACTGCACTGTGTTAGTCGCAGCATATGGGATGCAGTTCCCCAATCAGGGATCAAACCCAGGCCCCCTGGACCAGGAGCTTAGAGTCTTAGCCCCTGGACCACCAAGGAGGTTTCTCACTAAAGGGTTTTAACCAACTTATATATACCCATGTGGAATTCAAAGTGGCCCACATACTCAACTGCAACATATCTAGGTGCTGAGCCACACTAAGGCTGCATCTCCAGGTCTCAAAGATCATTTTGATTGCTATATTTCCTACTCCCACATACGTAGTTGACCTCTGCCCCAGCATAGTTTCTTGAACTGTAGCTACAGCTGGATGTTACCTTTTTCATGGTCTTCTGATGAAGGGCTCCAATTATGGTAATGGAAGTCATAAGTTCAGTGGTGTAGAGTTGGATTGGGTTAGGTTAAAATTACTTTCAATTGCAGGACCATAATACCAATGTTTTACATTTACTGAGTGTGCTTTAATCTTGCTTTCTATGAACTCACCATTTTGATCTTCATAAAGGCTTATAAGGTAAGTGTTTTTATTATTTTTATTTACATAAAGACATAAACATTCAAATAGATTAAGCAATTCCCCCAGAGTTACACAGATCATGGGTGGTGGGGGATAAATTCAAATTCAGATCTCCCTTTCTTCCTCACTGACCAGAGTCTTAATTGACCAGGAAAAAATCAACAACTTCCCCAAAGCACCTTCTATTTCACACTAAGATTCCATTGCCATCCAGGAATGTCCATCATCAACAGAGTCTTGTGTGCAGAGATGTAGTCTTTTCCTCTCTGTTCACCACCCATCTCCAGCTCCTCTCCAGCACCAACCTTCTCTGTCTTCATATTTATTAAGTCCTGGTCACTAGATATCCTCTCTCTTAGGCTGCAAGCTACTTCATTATGTCTTGTTACCATCTCATTCTGACTAGTAGGGTCATCCAGAGGCTCCATCTCCTAGGAACTGGAGGACTAGAGCCACAACTACAGCTCTCTCAAGACACCTGGCTAATCCATCATCTCAATACCACAATGTTGGACCCTCTTTGTCTGCGACCACCAGTGCTAGTCACTCCTTGTTCCCAAGAGTGTTCTTATTCTTTCCAAAAACAAAATCTACCTTCCATTTTTCTACATCCACTCTTTCCTATTCAGATAAAAAGACCTGTCTCTCTATACCAGACAGATTTATATTTAATACAAACTTAAGTTGTGATTCCAAAATGCATGGTTTTAGCTAATACTTCTGGAAAGCATAAGTATGAGGGCTGGGAAACTTAAGTACTCATCCACATTTCTAAGAATTCAGTCTTAGTGAAAAAAATAAAAAAGGTAAAACACTGGTATCAATAGTTAACAAATCCCCAAAACTTTCATTCAGTTCAGTCACTCAGTCGTATCCAACTCTGCGACCCCATGGACCGCAGCATGCCAGGCCTCCCTGGCCATCACCAACTCCCGGAGTTTACTCAAACTCTTGTCCATTGAGTCGGTGATGCCTTCTGACCATCTCATCCTCTATCGTCCCCTTCTCCTCCCAACTTCAATCTTTCCCAGCATCAGGGTCTTTTCCAATGAGTCAGCTCTTCGCATCAGTTGGCCAAAGTATTGGAGTTTCAGCTTCAGCATCAGTCCTTCCAGTGAATATTCAGGACTGATTTCCTTTAGAATGGACTGGTTGGATCTCCTTGCAATCCAAGGGACTCTCAAGAGTCTTCTCCAACACCACAGTTTAAAAGCATCAGTTCTTCAGTGCTCAGCTTTCTTTAGTCCAACTCTCACATCCATACATAACTACTGGAAAAACCATAGCTTTGAGCAGATGCCATTTGTCGACAAAATAACATGTGGCTTTTTAGTAAGTTGTCTAGGTTTGTCATAACTTTTCTTCCAGGGAACAAGCATCTTTTAATTTCATGGCTGCAGTCACAAACTGCAGTGATTTTGGAGCCCAAGAAAATAGTCTTCACTGTTTCCATTGTTTTCCCATCTATTTGCCATGAAGTGATGGGACCAGATGCCATGATATTAGTTTTCTGAATGCTGAGTTTTAAGTCAACTTTTTCACTCTCCTCTTTCATTTTCATCAATAGGCTCTTTAGTTCTTCTTCACTTTCTGCCATAATGGTGGTGTCATCTGCATATCTGAGGTTATTTATATTTATCCCAGCAATCTTGATTCCACCTTGTGCTGCATCCAGCCCAGCGTTTCTCATGATGCATTCTGCATATAAGTTAAATAAGCAGGGTGACAATATACAGCCTTGACATACTCCTTTCCCGATTTGGAACCAGTCTGGTGTTCAATGTCCAGTTCTAAAACTTTCATTGGGCACTCTTTTAATTGTTAACTACCAAACCTTGTCCAGTATCCATCATTCAGACCTTGGCTAACAGAACATGTCCTAGATATTTCACCATCAGGCCCTTGGAAACAAATATTTTACAGAACAGGCTGAGAAGTTACTGCCCTGAAAAATCAGGACCATAAGAGCTCATGGCCTCTGGAGTAAAACACAGCATGGAGGAATCAGGCAGGATCTCCCTCCTCAGTCCTACAAGCACAGCAAAAACACAAACAGGCAAGATACAAACAGTTTTGTGCTATATTAGAACTTTCTGAGGATATCTGAAAGGCCCTATTTTGTCTCTGATTCAGATATTTCACATATTCCCTGAGCCCCAAGGGCTGATGCAAGAATCATAGTCTTGAATGTGACCAATTTGAGGCTGCACCCAATCATGGTACAGACAGAGTACTGCCATCTTCTTTCCAAAAACACACCATACTGAACATGTAGGTTCTTCTTCCTCCCCACACCCCATTTAAGAATGAAAAATGTATAAAACCAAAAAGATAGAAAAAAATAAGAGAAGAATTAAAGGTGGATTTTCTTTTTTTTTAATTTGGAAGAAAGGAAGTGATGGAAGAAGCCTCAATAGCAACAACAAAATACATGTTCCTGGAACTAGTCAACCTCATAAAATCCAAGAGAGATTCAAGGCTTAGAAGAACCAAGTGTGATGGAGGACTGGGCTGAGGGGTGAAGCTGAGGTCATGGTGACTGACAGAGGTGAAAGTACCATGACACTAATGACACAGAAGCTTCAAGAACCCTCATTAGCACAAGGGCCCAAAGGGGGCCCTAGAATTAGGTTCATATGGCCACTTTTTGTAAAATTTGCAAAACTAAAATAATTTACCACAATTGGTCAAATCTGCTGACTGTTTCCATGCCAACATCCCTTGCATCATCAGTTTCCCTCAGGTCTGGAGGTGTTTGGATATCCACAAGCATTCTGAGGGCCAGTCTAAGATAAAGGGACCATAAGTTATTATCCAAATGTAACATCTGAGAGGGAGCAAAAGGTGCTATTAATCAGGTGCACACACAGAGTCGGACACGACTGAAGTGACTTAGCAGCAGCAGCAGTAGGCATGAACTGATCTATTGTAGGCATATGAACATAGAGTCACTTTAAGTGGACAGAAAATTGAGTTCCACATGCTGGGATATATTTATGAGTTTTTCATCATTTCTGTGGGAGGCTTCTAGCAGAATTCCCACTGCCCTGATGTGCTGGCTCAAACATGAATGCATTTCAGTTGTCTTATGCTAAGAGAAAGAAGCCAGACTCAGGGATACATACTGTATGATTCCATTTACATGACATTCTGGAATAGGCAAAACTATAGAAATAGAAAATTGATCAGTGTTTGTCCGGAGCTGGGGCTGTGGGGATAGGTTGATGACAAAGGGGTCAAAGGAATTGGGGGATGAGTAACAGAACTTTCTATATCTTGGTTGTAGTGAGTGTTACATGACTATGAATTTGTCAAAACTCATAGAGTATGCTTAAAGAATGAATTTTATTATACATACATTAAACCTCAACAAATCTGGCTAAAATGAACTAACACAAAGATTTAAGAATTCTACCTTAAAGAAAAATGAAAACATGGCTGGCATTATTAATAACAGCAAAAAGTAGGAAACAATCTGAAAGTTCCTAAATAAGATAGTGGTTAAACAAATTACTTAATATTAGGTTTGGTCCTGAGTTACAATAACAAAATAACATGACTTTACACAGATAGAAGTTTGTTTCTCTCATACATAAAAATTCAAAAGTAGGCTAATCAGGGCTGTGGATGGCAGCTTTGTGCCTCACGGCATCCTCCGGGACCCACATTCCTTTCAGTTTTCCATTCTGCCATACCCAGGATATGGTACCAGCTCATAGTCCAAGATGACCCTCCAACCCTCACACCCAGCCATCACACCCTGAACCAGGATGGAGGAAACGGAGAAAACAGGACAAAAGATGTGTGTCTGCTTTCTCTTAGACAAAGCTTTCTAGAATTTACCGCATATACTGCTTACATCATATCAGCTACTTAATTACATTGTCACAGCTGGCTGCAAAGAAAGCCTTTCTTGTGGTAAGCTATTGCCCAGCTAAAATTAAGGGTCAACCAATGGTTTCATTCACATTGGGCACCCACCCATGCACTAAAGTGTATTATGGAAGGTGAACAAAACAATTTACAGAACAACACATTTAACACAGAAGACTCACAGACAGCATGTGTATTTTTACATGTTGTGTATGTGTGCAAATAAATAGAACTCCATTTGGAAGGGTGAAAACATCTGGATGGGTAAACTGCAACTTCCTGAGAAAGCAGGGAGGACAAAAGAGAAGGGAAGGTGAGGAAAAATTTCAACATTTTATTCTACAGACATTGCTATGTTTGTTTATATCAAGAATATTTTCCTGTTGTTTTATGGCAGAAACTAACACAACATTGAAAAGCAATTATCCTCCAATTAAAAAAAATCAAATTTTCATGCAGAGAGTAGAATGGTATTGCCAGGGACTAGGGAAAAGAGAAAAAAAGGGTACATAATTTTAGTTAAAAGATGAATAAATTCTGAGGATCTACTGTGTAGCATAATGACTAAAGTTAATTATACTGTACTGAATACTTAAAATTTGCTAAGAGAGCAGATATTACATGTTCTCACCAGAAAGAAAGAAAAAAAAGGTAACCATATGAGGTGATAAATGCATTTACTAACTTCATTGTGAGAATAATTTCTCACAATTGTGTTTATGCATTATAATTTTGTCAGTTGGTCCTCAATAAAACTGGGAAAATTAATAAATAAAAGCTGGAGGATGGGAATTTCATGGAGATCCAATGGCTATGACTCTGTGCTTCCATGATCAAATGTCCGGGTTCAATTCCTGGTCAGGGAACTAAGATCCTGCATACTATCCAGCCACAAAAATAAAAATTTTAAACTCAGTGGGGAGAAAACAGATTGTAGTAAAGTTGATCAAACCCACTACACAGATATCAACTGCATTTCTTAGTACAATTTGTCCAGAAAGTGTGATTTCTAAAAGATATCTTTGGCAATATTAGATAACCATCTGGAAATAGTTCTTTAAAAAGGATGCAAAAGCATATTATGAAGAAATCTGCACCTTTTCACTGAAGAACATTATGGAAGACCTAAATAAATGGAAAGAATTTCAACTTTTTGGATAGACATACACAATATCACAGAGATGTCAATTTTCTTCAAATAGCTTTATGGAGTTCAAGCAAATCTTGGGCTATTGCATTTGAGAATCAGGCTTTAAATTTTATATGAAAGAGCAATACAGAAGAAATATTTGACTTGATGGCAAATAAGAACAAAGAACAAAGGAATACTTGCCTTACCAGATACCAAGTTATATTACAGAGCAATGGTAACCAAAACAATATGTTTCTGCACTAGACCAAAAAATAGTAACAGTTGAATCTCCACCTAAATGACGATTTATTGAGGACTTTGATTTCCTGACTAATTGAGGCATTGGACAGTTCCTTTATGACAGTATGGCACGGCATTGCAGAGAGAGGGTGACACTATTCTGTACACAGTGCTGAAATCATTATCCATATCGAAAAAATGAAATTTGATTACATACCACAGAATACACAAAAATTATTCCAAACTACCAAAGCCTTAACCATGAAAGGCAAAATGTTTCAAGTATGTTACCAGAAGATACTTTTATGACCTCACAGAATTAATCACTTCCTTAAGTTAGATAAAATAATCACAATCCAAAAATGAAGAGTGATGTGTGCATGTGTGTGCTTAGTCACTCAGTCATGTCCAACTCTTAATTCAACCTATTTAAAAACAAGATGATAATGAGTTAACATCCAGAATATAAAACAAACTCCTACAACTTAACCAAAAAAAAAAAAAAAAACCCAACATGATATTTTAAGTGGGCAAAGGACTTAAATAGACATTTCTCCAGAGAAAATATGTAAATGGCCAACAAGGACATGAATAGCTGTCCAACATCACTAATCATTAGGGAAATGCAAGTCAAAACTACAATGAGATACCACCTGATACGGTGACTATCAAAAAAAAAGGAAATAACAAATGTTTGTGATGATGTGAAGAAATCAAAATCCTTGAGCGCTATGTATGGGAATATAAGATAGTGCAGCCACTATGGAAAATAGTACAGTACTTCTTCAAAAAAATTAAAAATAAAATTTCCATATGATCTAATAATTCTACTTTGGGGTATGTTCCCATGAAAAGGGTACACAAGGACTGGAACAGATATTTATACATCTGTGTTCATAGTTGCATTATACATTATTTAAAATAACTAAAAAGTGGATGCAACCCAAGTGGCCACTGACTGATGAATGGATAAACAAAATATATGCAATGGAACATTATTCAGCCTTAAAAAGAGAGGAAAATCTGATACATCCTGCCACATGGATGAACTCTGAAGACATTTTACTAAGTGAAACAAGCCAGTCACGAAAGGACAAATAACGTATGATTCTACTTATCACAAGTGTCAGAATAATGACTGGCACATAGTAGGTTCTAAATGAATGAAGGAATTAACGCATATTTTCATAACAGCCTCACATAATAAATATTCATGGAAATTTTGTCCATAAGCCAATTTCCAGATTTTTTTCCCCAAATTGCCATAATATTTAGAGTTTTCAATAAATATGTAGGAATCCTCATCCAGGAAGAAGCTTACTGATGACTTTCACCTAAGCGAAACCACCACAAAGTAGAAACAGGTGAAATCATTCTTTCCAGGTTTTTGCTTCAAATTTTGCAAGGTCAGGAAATAAGTTAATGTCCTTCCAAACTCCCACAACCCATAACAGCAATTAGGGGTGTGTTCCTAATTACCAAAATAGATGTGAGAAGACAACTCTACCCAGACATAAGTACATGTCAACAAAACACCCTACATGTCAGCCAAAATGGAAATTAGCTTCCCACCAGAAACAGTAGCAAGAGTGGAGGAGGAAAGTCGGTGGTTTAAGATCCAAGCTGGGGAAATAATGATTGCTGTCCTGTCCTCTATTTATGTGGAAAGAACTGTAAAAACAGAAGCAGTAAAAGTCTCAGAAACATCAAAATCTACCTTGGCCTAACAGCCCAAAACCATGACGCCAGATTTTTATTCGGTGGTGGACTGGTGAGTTTTTATCTTCTAAGGAGGGAAGTGAGGAATGACTCACTTGCAATTTTAAAATGTAATAAGGAACCAGAAATTGCTCCACCCAGACCCATTTCTCAGATAACCACCAACCTGGGGGCAACTGCCCTCCTACAGAAATGAGCCGGGCAAAGTTAGATACTAATTAGGAAAATTCATCCAATTAAGCTAACTTGCTGAGGCTGGCAAGCAGTGTTTGACTCTATGTAGGCAGAATTTCATCCAGAACACACTTGAGCATTGTCTATAAAAAGGACGACAGAAGAGCTGGGATGGGCAGTCACTCCATTCCAGCTTTCATAAATACAGCTCTGCAACACGCCTGTCCTGACATCATGTCTCTTCGACTTCCCAGTGGATCCAGGAGGGCCAGTCCCCGTCCCACCACCGGCTCACTCAGGCTCTCTGGTGGGGGAGCCAGCTTTGGGGCTGGAAATGCTTGCAGCATGCCTGGAATTGGAAGCGGTTTCTCGTGTGCCTTTGGGGGCAGCTCGTCAGGAGGAAACGCCTTGGGGAGCAATGCCTGTGCTGGCTTTACTGTGAATGAGGGGGGCCTCCTTTCTGGCAATGAGAAGGTGACCATGCAGAATCTCAATGACCGCCTCGCATCCTACCTGGAGAATGTTCGCGCCCTGGAGGAGGCCAATGCTGACCTGGAGCAGAAGATCAAGGGCTGGTATGAGAAATTTGGGCCCGGTTCTTGCCGTGGTCTTGATCACGACTATAGTAGATATTTCCCAATAATCGAGGATCTTAAAAACCAGGTAAGAAATTACACTTCGCCATCATTTTTATGTACTTTTATTTCCAAATGTTCTTTTTCTTTCTTCATTGAATACTAAAAACATTTCTCATTCCTACTTGTGACTTCTTAAAGGGAATTTCAATTTAGCACTGGAAATAAGCACTAAATAGATTCAGTACTTATGATGAAAATGTCACTATCTAGTAACTATATTAACTTGGATTATTTCCATTTCCTAATCTTAAACACACACATACTTTTTGGTTTTTATCAGTTATGATAAATTGCCTCTAAAAAGTCAAACTCCCTGCTTCCAGATCATTGCTTCTACCACCAGCAATGCCAATGCTGTTCTGCAGATCGATAATGCCAGGCTGACCGCTGATGATTTCAGACTCAAGTAAGTAAACTTACAGAGTGAAAAAAAAAAATTCACAAGGTCAATGAGAAGCATTTCATTAAATTTATTTTTTGATCCCTCATTAAATATTACCAACTCTGGTCCCAACACTGTAAAATACTTGGACTTAAACAGAATGTTATTATTTTTTTATTCTTTGGCTATGAAATATAAAGTATGAACTGCTATCAAAGCAGTGTGCAAAACCCTAGTTCTTTTTCTGCCAAGAAAGTATCTCAAAATAATTATGATACAACATATTTTGAAAATGTCTCTCGTGGCCAAATGTGTCACTTTATTTTCTTAAACTTTTTATTTTGTATTGGGTTATAGCCGATTAACAATGCTGTGATAGTTTCAGGTGAATAGCAAAGGGACTCAGCCATACATATACATGTATCCATTCTCCCCCAAACTCCCTTCCCATCTAAGCCAAATGTGTCACTCTAAAATTCCAGAATTCTAGCATTTGATCACTGATCAGTGACTAATTCCCCAACCATGAAATAAACTGGAAAATCATTAACCCTCTTTAAGGTATGAAAACGAGCTGGCTCTTCATCAGAGCGTAGAGAGTGATGTCAATGGGCTTCGCAGAGTTCTGGATGAAATCACCCTCTGCAGAACAGACTTGGAGATTCAGTATGAAACCCTGAGTGAAGAGCTGACTTACCTCAAAAAGAACCATAAAGAGGTAAGAGCTGACTGCCTACATATTGCCATCCCTCTGCAGACACTATCCATTTAACAGGAGATAATAGACTTGACTTCTTAAGTAAGAAATTGGCACTAAAGATCCGTGATCAGACAGACATGAGGCCTGAGTGGTTCATAGCAGTGGTGAAGTATTAGTCCAGATTCACCTCTGATCTCACATCAAATTTCCCATGGCAGGGAGGGGGAAAGAATCGTCTTTTCCATACCAAACATACCAATCAGGGTTCTAAGAGCAATGTTTCAGCTAGGCAATTATGGCTAAGTTGAAATGGCATACTTAGGAGATTACATCTAATTAGATAAAATAAATATACTCTAAGGATATCTTAAGGAAACCAGAGCTAGATTTCTATAAAACAGTGGCAGATTTAAAACACTTAAACATTTACTTTGTATACACTTCAGCATATGTTCTTAATGTATAATCTTAATATATATGATAGATATAAACTTAATGTATATAAAAATAACGAGACTGAAGCTAAACATATAAAAATGTACACTTCCAAATAAATATCCAAAGTGGTCATCATTGGAAGTTAGATTAAAAAATCAGACCATACAGCCATGACTCTGGACACATTTTGGAGAATGCTTTCAGAACCACTGTTTTCTAAGAAATTTTTATTCTTTGAAATTGAATTTCTTTTAAAATAGTCAAAAAAGTTCTAAGAGTCATGCCAAACCTCAAAGCAGGAGATCAAGCTAAGAATGCAATTTGATTAGCCACGAGGCTGTCTTGAAACAATACCTACTTAAAGAACATTAATATGAACATACAGGTTCAGGAATGTTTATAGCCCATGGTAACTACATGATAATTTTTTTTTTAATCTTTGGGTGTACAGCTCAGCATTTGGGATCTCAGTTCCCCAACCAGAGACTGAGCCTGTGCCCCCTGCAGTGGAAGCTCAGTCTTAACCACTGGACCACCAGGGAAGTCCCTACAACAAATTTTTGATGAATTGAATAAATTGATTTTTTAAATGATTCACTCACAGACAGACCCACATGCATCTTTTTTATCTTTTTCTGCTTGAACTGAAGAAGTTTTCACTAAATCCTCAGAAGTAAAAACCACACCTGGAGAAAGAGAAGGTATACTGATCACCAGCAAAAAAGAAAGCCTCATTATTGTCATTAGGTCCAATTCAGGGCTCCGGATATGGGCAGGCAGGAGGGCTTCTGCAGTAGAGACCTAAGCTGATCCCTGCTGTTTCAATGTACACAGTCTTAGCAGTGATGTCTGCTATCCACAACCTTAGAACTGAGTGCATCCCAACAGCCCACACCTTGGATGGGATAATAAGTGGACTTTGGCTGCAAAACTGATTCCAGCTTCTGTGATGATGACAATGATCATAACTAGCATTTGTTTTAGCATTTAAACACCAGATAGTATTACCAGGTCTTATCACTAATAATTCTTTCCCATCATTCAACCACCCAGAGAAGGATTTTTTTTTATTCTTATTTTATCTGAAAATCGAGACTAAAAAGTCAAGGAGTTTCCCAAGTTTGCTTAACCACTATAGGGCAGAACTGGAGTTCATGCAGAGATCTGTCTGACACCCAAGTCCATCATGACACTAGTCCCTGTGTAAGCTTAATAGCTTAACTGACAGCTAGGATTCTTTAGAGGAGTAGGTTCTCCCTTTATTAATTGCAAGTAAGCAAGTATGTTTAAATTATAAATATACATATATAACAAATATTTGTTTATAATTATTCAGAATTCTTTAGACTTAGCCCCTGGATCATGTTCCTACTGATCTGAGGTCAGGAGAGAGCTGATCAGAGAACACTTCAAAGCTGGTCTCTTAAGTAAAATGCAGACCAGTGCATCAAGGTGGAGACATTTCAGCCATAAATAAATAGAATAAGAGAGAAGGATAACTCATTTTAAATATCTTAGGGACTTTCATTTGGGAAAGGAAGAAAGACTCTTTTCTGTGCAGCAGAACTAAAATCGATGAATTGGAGTTACAGGAGCAGGAATTAAATTGACCAGAAGGAAGAGCTTTGGAGCAATTAAAACTTTACAAGAATAAAACACACTACTTCATGAGACAGGAAATACGAAATGCAGAGGTACCTGGACCCAGAGAAACTCTTAAGAACCCTACCAAATCTAAGCCTCTAGACTTTCTCTAAACATCCCGACACAGCTGAACTGAATGCTCTTCCACCTCCAGGAAATGCAGGTTCTTCAGTGTGCGGCTGGAGGCAACGTGAACGTGGAGATGAACGCAGCGCCCGGCGTGGACCTCACGGTTCTGCTGAACAACATGCGGGCCGAGTACGAAGCCCTGGCCGAGCAGAACCGCAGGGACGCTGAGGCTTGGTTTAACGAAAAGGTGAGCCTTAACCGGAAAATACCCCCTCTGCTTTTGAACGCTGTTCACAAAACTAAGATGTGCTTCCTCCTTTACACCTTGACAGAGCGCTTCGCTGCAACAGCAGATCACTGAGGATGTGGGAGCCACCACCTCAGCCAGGAATGAGCTGACAGAGATGAAGCGCAACCTCCAAACACTGGAAATTGAACTTCAGTCTCTCCTAGCCACGGTATGAAAAGGCTGATCTCTTACCATCTCCTAGGTTATCTTTTTTCTTCTTTTTTTTTAATCGATGTATAGTTGATTTACAATGCTGTGTTAGTTTGAGGTATAGAACAAAGTGATTCAGATATATACATAGACTTTAGCTGCAAAATTGATTCCAACTTCTATGATGATATAATGATCATAATAACTAACATTTAACATGTGAACATTACATATATATATCTTTTTCTGATTCTTTTTCATTATAGCTTATTACAAGATATTGAATATAGTTCCCTGTGCTATACAGTAGGACCTTATTGTTATCTATTTTATATAAAGTAGTGTATATCTGTTAAGCCCAAGATCCTAATTTATCTCTTTCTCCCCTTCCCCCTTTGGTAACCATAAATTTGTTTTCTATGTCTGTGAGTCTATTTCTGTTTTGTAAATAGGTTCATTTGCATCACTTTTCAGGTTCTACATATAAATAATATATATTTGTCTTTCTCTGACTTACTTCATGTATATGATAATTTCTAGTTGCATCCATGTTGCTGCAAATGGCATTCTATCATTCTCTTTTATGGCTGAGTAGTATTCCATTGTGTATATACTCACCACATTTTCTTAATCCATTCATCTCTTGATGGGTCCTTAGTTCCTTCCATGTCTTGGCTACTGTAAATAGTATTGCTATGAACATTGGTGTGCATGTATCTTTTCAAGTTAATATTTTCTCTGGATATATGCCCAGGAATGGGATTGCTGGATCATACAGTAACTCTATTTTTAGTTTTTTAAGGAACCTCCATACTTTTTTTCCATGGTGGCTATACCAATTAACATTCCCACCAATGGTGTAGGAGAGTTCCTTTTTCTTCACACGTTCTCCAGTTTATTATCTGTAGACTTTTTGAGGATGGCCATTCTGACTGGTACAAGCTGCTACTTCATTGTAGTTTTGATTTGCATTTCTCTAATAATTAGTGATGTTGAGCATCTTTTCATATGCCTGTTGGCCATTCTGTATTTATTCTTTGGAAAAATGCTTACTTGGGTCTTCTGTCCATTTTTTGATTGGGTTTTTTGTTTTATATTGAGCTGTAGGAACTGTTTGTATATTCTGGAAATTAAGCTCCTATGTTACCATTTTAAATGTGTGCCAGTTGATGTTAAAAGCCTTAACTGTGTTGAGAATATATCCATATATCCAAAAATATGTATTTTTATGTAGTTAACTTAGAACATAAGAAAAGAATGGTATTTTATGTAACAGCTGAAACAGCATCACCGATATCTTTTGGCTTATTCTACCAAAAAAGAAAATTTTGCTGATTTTTAAGAGTGTCATAGAGTGTCTTCTTAACTATGTGTCAATGTGAAATCTAAAACAATTATAGGGAGAGGGAACAAAAGGAAAAAGTCATCTATCAAAGCAAATGTCTGCATATCTGTATATCTATCCCAGATTCTTTACTGTTTTCCAACAGAAACATTCCCTGGAGTGCTCCTTGACGGAAACGGAAGGCAACTACTGTGCACAGCTGGCCCAGATCCAGGCTCAGATCGGGGCCCTGGAGGAACAGCTGCACCAGGTCAGGACTGAGACCGAGGGCCAGAAGCTGGAGTATGAACAGCTCCTGGACATCAAGGTCCACCTGGAAAAAGAAATTGAGACCTACTGTCTCCTCATTGGTGGAGATGATGGGTAAGTGGAATTCTTTACAGGGAAAATGCAATATACCAAAATCTGCTTGAAACTTAGATACCCGGAAAGTGAACATAAATTGAAATGACCATATTTATGAGCATAAATGCTAAATATTAATCATGATACACTACTGCCAAGATACAAATTAGCCACATCTTACAAAATCAAGGTGCCACAAGCTCTGTATTTAAGGTGAGAAGATTTTTAAAACCACATCGTGTTGCTAAAGCAAAGTAGCTTCAACTGTGTGACCCACTGAAACTCTTCTCACTGAACAGCTAAAGAAAACAAGAGTAAAAAAAAGAGGGGGACTTCCCTGGCAGTCCAGTGTCAAAACTATGCTTTCACTTCAGGGGGTGCAGGTTCGATCTCTGGTCAGGATACTATTAACAAGAGAACAAAAAAGGAAAACAAGAGTGAATCTAGAGTTAACGGATTTCTTTCTAAGTCACTCTCCTGTGTGACATTTTCAACGATTTGTGTCCACAGGGCTTGCAAGTCTGGAGGTTACAAGTCTAAAGACTATGGAGCTGGAAATGTGGGAAACCAAATGAAAGGTAATTAAAATGGAATTCTGATTTTCTGCTATTCTACTTCATTTTCAATGCACAGCTTGACTGTTTTCATATTTCCAGGCCTCAGTAAGTACAGATGTAATAAAGAACTGTAGTGGATACCAGTGTGTGCTAGATGTCTAACTTTAGCGATGTGTGCTAATTTTAAACAAAGTGTTTTGTCATCACATTTTTAGTTAACCAAGAAATCAAAATTCCCCAAAAATGAGTCTGAGTATTTGTGCTTCCTGCATAGTCATTTCTATATAAAAATTCTATTATTCCTTTAATTAATATAACTTATTATTATTTTTCCACTTTTTTACTGTGGTAAAATACACAGAACATAAAATTTACTATCTTAACCATACTAAGTGTATAGTTCAGTGGCATTAAGTACATTCATATTCTTGTGTAGCCATCATTACTGTCTATCTCTTTTCATCTTGTAAAATTGAAACTCTATTCCTGTTTTAAAAAAAAAAAACAACTCCCCTTTTCCTCCTCCTCCCTCCAGTTTCTTCAACTACCATTCTACTTTCTCTTGCTATGAATCTGACTACTCTAGGTACCTTATATAAGTGGAATCATACCGTATTTGTCTTTTTGTGATTGATTGATTTCTCTTAGCATAATATCCTCAAGACTCATCCACATTTTAGCTATTGTGATTTTATTCATCTTGTTTCAACTCTCTAAAAGTTTCCTTTGAAATTCTGAATTTCAGATCCAGTCAAGGCCATTGTGGTTAAGAAAGTCCTTGAGGAGGTAGACCAGCGCAGCAAAATCCTTACCACCAGGCTCCACTCCCTGGAGGAGAAATCTCAAAGCAATTGATCTGATATACAAGAGACAGCATATGCCGAAACTCTCTGAGAAGAGATGGCATAAGATATCTGTCTGGGAAAATGAGCAAGTCTTAAAAAAAAGGGTCTGTCCTCTTATCTTCCTGTTACCGAAATATAATCTCTGTCTGGGAAATCGTTAGCATTGTCAATAGTATCTTCCCATTCATCTGGAAGAACATCACACATAAATATGATGACTCATTTGATTACCCTACAGAAAGTGTTATCAGTTCTTTTTAATCAATAAACCTTCTTCCTTTAGCAAGTTATCACTGGTGGTGTTGTCTTCTCTTTAAAATGTTCATGTATGTGGTACAGATGTACGAACATCTAACAGCTCTTGGTCTACATGAAAACTTTAAAAAATAATTATGATTTCTCCCTGGATTTTCATGAGGCTTTCCCAATAACTAACTATGAGATAAACTCAAAAGGAATAAAAATCCTTCCACTGACCCCCAATCTGCCATCCTTTGACATATAGCAAGTCTATTCCTTTTCACAGTAGTCCATTTCAGGTTCATCTATAAAACAATAACAGTACTTCTCTCAAGTGGTTATTGTAAAGATTAAACAAATACATTATCATAAAGTACACTTAAGGGTAAGCACTCAATAAATGTTAGCTCATTTTTTAATACTCAATATTTATAGTGATTAACTTTCAGATCTCATTTACCTTTTGAATAAATATTTAAACAATATTTCAAATGTAAAGGAGGTTAATTAAAAGTTCTGGCTGGAATTTAAGTTTTTTTAATGGAGTACTTCATTTGTATTACAAAGTACACTTGATGTTTGTAACTCTCTTGATCAACATCTCCAAGAAAGGGAAATAAATTAGATAAACTGAAAACATAATTTCCTCAGATCAAATATTACCCCTAGACATTCAGCTGACTCTTAACACCCTATAGATACCCATGTTGTGATCCATTCATGAAAATATGATTTCAAGATCCATCTGAAAGTATTAAGCAGATAATAATAATTATTATTAAGCAGGTAATAAGCACTAGAGTTATCCTTGAATTATTTTTATTGTATTTATTTCTCCACTGATCTCCAGTAGCATATTGGTAGATCAGTGGACAAATAACTCCAGAAAGAATGAAGGGATGGAGCCAAAGCAAAAACAACACCCAGTTGTGAATGGGACTGGTGATGGAAGCAGGGTTCGATGCTGTAAAGAGCAATATTGCATAGGAACCTGGAATCCATCAATCAGGATCAGTTAGGTCCATGAATCAAGGCAAATTGGAAGTTGTCAAACAGGAGATGACAAGAGTGAACATCAACATTCTAGGAATCAGTGAACTAAGATGGACTGGAATGGGTGAATTTAACTCAGATGACCAATATATCTACTATTGTGGGCAGGAATCCCTTAGAAGAAATGGAGTAGCCAGCATAGTCAACAAAAGAGTCCAAAATGCAGTGCTTGGATGCAGTCTCAAGAATGACAGAATGATCTCTGTTCATTTCTGAGGCAAATCATTCAATATCATGGTAATCCAAATCTATACCCCGACCAGTAACTCGGAAGAAGCTGAAGTTGAACAGTTCTATGAAGACCTAGAAGACTTTCTAGAACTAACACCCAAAAAAGATGTACTTTTCATTATAGGGGACTGGAATGCAAAAGTAGGAAGTCAAGAAACACCTGGAGTAACAGATAAATTTGGTCTTGGAGCACAGAATGAAGCAGGGCAAAGGCTAATAGTTCTTCCAAGAGAACGCAATAGTCATAGCAAACACCCTCTTCCAACAACACAAGAGAAGACTCCACACATGGACATCACCAGATGGTCAACACCGAAATCTGATTGATTATATTCTTTGCAACCAAAGATGGAGAAGCTCTATACAGTCAGCAAAAACAAGACTGGGCGCTGACTGTGGCTCAGGTCATGAACTCCTTGATGCCAAATTCAGACTGAAATTGAGGAAAGTAGGGAAAACCACTAGACCATTCAGGTATGACCTAAATTAAATCCCTTATGACTATACAGTGGAAGTGAGAAATAGATTTAAAGGACTAGATCTGATAAACAGAGTACCTGATGAACTATGGATGGAGGTACGTGACATTGTACAGGAGACAGGAATCAAGACCATCCCCATGGAAAAGAAATACAAAAAAGCAAAATGGCTGCCTGACGAGGCCTTACAAATAGTTGCGAAAAGAAGGGAAGCGAAAAGCAAAGGAGAAAAGGAAAGATATACCCATATGAATGCAGAGTTCCAAAGAACAGCAAGGAGAGATAAGAAGGCCTTCCTCAGCAATCAGTGCAAAGAAATAGAGGAAAACAACAGAATGGGAAAGACTGGAGATCTCTTCAAGAAAATTAGAGATATCAACGGAACATTTCATGCAAAGATGGGCTCAATAAAGGACAGAAATGGTAGGGATCTAACAGAAGCAGAAGATATTAAGAAGAGGTGGCAAGAATACACAGAACTGTACAAAAAAGATCTTCATGACCCAGATAATCACGATGGTGTGATCACTCACTTAGAGCCAGACATCCTGGAAACTGAAGTCAAGTGAGCCATAGGAATCATCACTATGAACAAAGCTAGTAAAGGTGATGAAATTCCAGTTGAGCTATTTCAAATCCTGAAAGATGATGCTGTGAAAGTGCTGCACTCAATATGCCAGCATATTTGGAAAACTCAGCAGTGGCCAGAGGACAGGAAAAGGTCAGTTTTCATTCCAATCCCAAAGATAGGCAATGCCAAAGAATGCTCAAACTACCGCACTCATCTCACACGCTAATAAAGTAATGCTTAAAATTTTCCAAGCCAGGCTTCAGCAATACGTGAACCGTGAACTTCCAGATGTTCAAGCTGGTCTTAGAAAAGGCAGAGGAACCAGAGATCAAATTGCCAACATCCAATGGATCATCAAAAGAGCAAAACAGTTCCAGAAAACTTCCAGAAAATATTTCTGCTTTATTGACTATGCCAAAGCCTTTGACTGTGTGGATCACAATAAACTGTGGAAAATTCTGAAAGAGATGGGAATACCAGACCACCTGACCCGCCTCTTAAGAAACCTGTATGCAGGTCAGGAAGCAACAGTTAGAACTGGACATGGAACAACAGACTGGTTCCAAATAGGAAAAGGAGTACGTCAAGGCTGTATATTGTCACCCTGCTTATTTAATTTATATGCAGAATACATCATCAGAAACACTGGGCTGGAAGAAGCACAAATTGAAATCAAGATTTCTGGGAGAAATATCAATAACCTCAGATATGCAGATGACACCACCTTTATGGCAGAAGGTGAAGAAGAACTAAAGAGCCTCTTGATGAAAGTGAAGGAGGAGAGTGAAAAAGTTGGCTTAAAGCTCAACATTCAGAAAATTAAAGATCATGGCATCTGGTCCCATCACTTCATGGGAAATAGACAAGGAAATAGTGGAAACAATGGCTGACTTTATTTTTCTGGACTCCAAAATCACAGCAGATGGTGACTGTAGCCATGAAATTAAGACGCTTACTCCTTGGAAGGAAAGTTATGACCAACCTAGACAGCATATTAAAAAGCAGAGACATTACTTTGCCAACAAAGGTCCGTCTAGTCAAGGCTATGGTTTTTCCAGTGGTCATGTATGGATGTGAGAGTTGGACTATAAAGAAAGCTGAGCACCGAAGAATTGATGCTTTTGAACTTTGGTGTTGGAGAAGACTCTTGAGAGTCCCTTGGACTGCAAGGAGATCCAACCAGTCCATCCTAAAGGAGATCAGTCCTGGGTATTCATTGAAAGGACTGAACTGAAGCTGAAACTCCAATACTTTGGCCACCTGATGTGAAGAGCTGACTCATTGGAAAAGACCCTAATGCTGGGAAAGATTGAGGGCAGGAGGAGAAGGGGATGACAGAGGATGAGATGGTTGGATGGCATGACTGACTCAATGGACATGAGTTTGAGCAAGCTCCGGGAGTTGGTGATGGACAGGGAAGACTGGCATGCTCCAGGCAATCAGGTCACAAAGAATCAGACACAACTGAGCAACTGATTCAAACTAACCTATCAAACTAAGGGAAAATAAATTCTCTCATTTATTTGTTGGAGAAGGAAAGCACTGAAGCCTGGTTAAGGGATCAGGAAGCCCTGAACTGCCTGAATTCAAAATAATTTCTACCTCTTTCTAGCTGTGTGTCTTTGTGAAAAGTATCTAACTGTTCTGTTGCTCAATGTCATTACCTATAAAACTGGGATAAAAATGATACTATCTAGTTCAGAGGGTTGTGGTGAGGAGTCAGTATCCAGTCCATGTACTTTGAAAAGTGCCTGGTTCATATTAATCTCTCAATAAATGTATCTGTATCAAAAGGTACAAACTGCTAGTTATCAGATAAGTACTAGGGATATAATGTACAGTGATAAACATAATTAACACCACTCTATGTGATATCTGAAAGTCATTAAGAGAATAAATCCTAAGAACTCTCATCAGAAAAAATTAATATTTTTAAATTCCTATATCCATGGGTTCACAAAGAGTTGCATATGACTTAGCCACTGAACAATAACAAATTCCGTATAAAAAAGATCTATATGAGATGAATGAATGTTCACTAAACTTCTTATGATAATCATTTCATGATGTATATAAGTCAAATCCTTATGCTGTACACCTTAAACTTATACAGTGCTATCTGTCAATTACACCTCAATAAAACTGGAAGAGGAAATAAAATTTTTTTTTTAAAAAGTAAATGAAGGGAACTTCCCTGTTGGTCCAGTAGTTAAGACTCCATGCTCCCAGTATAGGAGGGCTGAATTTGATCCCTGGTAAGGGAACTAGAGGGCTTCCCTGGTGGCTCAGAGGTTAAAGTGTCTGCCTGGAATGCGGGAGACACCGGTTCGATCCCTGAGCTGGGAAGATCCCCTGGAGAAGGAAATGGCAACCCACTCCAGTACTCTTGCCTGGAGAATCCCATGGAGGGAGGAGCCTGGTAGGCTACAGTCCATGGGGTTGCAAAGAGTCGGACATAACTGAGCAACTTCACATAAGGGAACTAGATCACACAAGCTACAACTAAAGGATCCCACATGCCACAACTGAAGATTCCTGCATGCTGAAACTAAGGCTCAGCATAGCCAAATAAATGAATAAATAAAAGTGAAACATTTTAAAAATAAAATAAATGTAGTTATATAATGATGAAATTAGACAACTTCAAAGACATAGGAGAGCTTAGAGGTTATGGAGTCCCTGTCAAGCTTCCCTAAAGAGGATTCAGGCCCCAAAAGGATGAAGTGGCTGGTTTAGAGTCATCCTTGGTTCTCAGAACAAGAGCAATAATCATATTAATCCCTTTAAAGGTGAATACTAACTCTCTCTACTTTATGATAAGGCTCAGGAACTGAACTGAATAAATCAGCCAACTAAAACAGAAGCATTTAGGAGAAAAAAAAATGACCTAATTCCAATGAATGTGTTGCCAAAATGGCAAGACTACAAAGAGAACAGAGAAAAAGGCACAGCGCCTGATCCTATTCCTTGTGATACTCATGCCTGCAGGAGTGTGGGGCTCAGCAAGGCCAAGGTGTTCCTGCTCAGGTGGGAAGTACTACCTGGCAAGGCAATTAACATGCTTGAACTAGTCTCAAAGGCAGAATGTAGCTGAAAGCTCTCCAGAAAGGGAAGAGGGATGTAACTGCTGTGGTTCATCAGAGCCTTTTACCTACTTAATGTAAAAAGGAGTATAGTTATATACAGTACTGAGAGAACATGGATTTTAATTTTTAAATTATCAAGATTACAATTTGCATCTTAAAAACTGCTTTACCACATCTACCTGTCACATACACATACAAACATACACACACAAAGAAGTTTTTTCTTTTGCAAAGAAGTGAACTAATACAAAATATAAAATATCCTGTGATAATTTTTAAATTGCTCTGAAGGGGCAGAATTTAAGAAGGAAATACTGAATTTTCTGTGTAAGGAACCCTAAAAATTAAAAGATCTATGCGCTTCACTGATAAACTTCATCTCTTCAGGCGTGACACCTCTCAGCCAAAGAATCTTTCCCAGATAAGTGGGAGGCCAGGGATGGCCTCGGGTGACAGTCTGGAGGAGAGGGTGTCAGCCATATGCTTACTTTGATGTAATGAAACAATTGTTGGGCAGAGTCAAGAGACCCAGGGTTCAAATTTTGGTTCTTACACGGACAAATTATATTACATAAAGGAAAACATAACTGTTGAAGCTTCAGTTTCCTTCTCTGTAAAATTTCCTGATCGCTTCTCACAAAGCTCATAAGTGTTTACTCTGAGTGTATGCTCAGTTGTATCCAACTCTGTACAACCCCATAGACTGTAGCCCACCAAGCTCCTCTGTCCATGGAATCTTCCAGGCAAGAATACTGGAGTGGGTTGCCATTTCCTTCTCCAGGGGATCTTCCCAACCCAGGGATCTCCTGTGTCTCCTGCATCTCCCGTGTCCCTGCATAGGCAGGTAGATTTTTTACCACTGTGCCATCTGGGAAGCCCATTCATAAGCGTTTGCTTATACACCAATATGTAGGCTCAGTTCAGTTCAGTCACTCAGTCGTGTCTGACTCTGTGACCCCATGGACTGCAGCATGCCAGGCTTCCCTGTCCATCACTAATTCCCAAAACTTACTCAAACTCATGTCCATTGAGTCCCGGGGATGCCATCCAACCATCTCATCCTCCGTTGTCCCCTTCTCCTCCCACCTTCAATCTTTCCCAGCTTCAGTGTCTTTTCAAATGAGTCAGTTCTTCGCATCACATGGCCAAAGTATTGGAGTTTCAGCTTCAGCATGAGTCCTTCCAATGAATATTCAGGACTGATTTCCTTTAGGATGGACTGGCTGGATACATAGGCTAGTAGGGTTGAAAACTGCTAAAGTGATATAGAAAGGCAAGCATGAAGAGCAGAAGAGATTAGACAAGAAAAATGACTTCTTATTTAAAGGGGAAAGAAGTCTTGAATCTGAGGAATCATTAGAACAAACTTGAAAAATGACACCATGCCAATTAAGGATAGTGGTGTAGGTGTAAATATAGGTTTCCATGGCGATAAACACCAGTGAAGGCAGTGTCATGATGCAATGACTGGGATCTACAGCAGTGGGCTTTTCCCAGGTGACAGACATACCATCTGGAACCTCAGTTATCAGAATACAGTATAAACAGGCTGCTGATTTGAAAATCAAAATCAACAGAGATTTGGTCCAGGTAGATATTACAGCAAATATTCAGTAACTGAAGAATTAATGAGTCAAGTAAGAAACCTACACTCCTCAACCTCTTTCTTATAGGTAATAGTTTTGTGAGATTTTTAAAATAAAAAATAACACATTGCAACATATACATAGCTAGCCTTCTACTGGGATTCCAGAACTATTTTTAAATGGGCAAGGACATAAGGGTTATTAATTACCTCGATTTGTCATTAAAAACAAAAAGCAGTCTTCTGTTCAAAAGGGGGTTGTATTCCAAGAGTTGTTTATAAATTTTTTTAGGTAACAAACACATTTCACACTTACTATTTGTCACATATTATTCCTAGTCCTTTAGGAATATAATTTGTTTAATCCAGGATTCTTGAGGCTCCTGTGGTTCCAGGATTCTTTAGGCTCCATGCCAATGCTGACCTTTGGGAACTTGAATATATTTTCTTAGAACAAAGTTATTGTTGTTTTTGTTGTTCAGTCACTAAATTGTGCCCAACTTTTGTGACCCCATGGACTGCAGGCCTCTCCATCCCTCACTATCTCCCAGAGTTTGCCCAAGTTCATATTCATTGAGCATGTTATAAATGAACAATGTTGTACATAGTTATAAAATTCCATGCTGGCTTATTTTACCACATGTAGCTGAGCTGAAATTCTGTAGATCTGTTGATGTACTATCCCTGGTTCCCGTCACAGTGTCAGTCAGAGCAAGCACTCAATGAGTGTTTCTTGAGTTTAATACACAAAGGACACCCCACTATGGACATCAGCACTCTAGAAGCATCCAACAGCAGGAACATAGGTGTTCTCCTTCCAGCCTCGCCCACATCAGTCCCAACAGTTTGAGAGTGGAAAGGAATTTGGACTAATGGGCCAATGGAGGTAGAACAAGTCTTTGGCAGTTGACAGATGGGGGTCTTGGTTTTAACAGCAGCTCAAAATTTCAGTAGCAAAACTAAGGAGAGAATCTGGGTTTTTACTGCTGAGTAGGAGGATACGATTGCAAGTCTGTGACAGAAGGTGGTGTGAAACATATAGTGGAATGGCAAGCTGAGTTGATAGGACCAAGCTACAGGGAAACTCGGTCTCTAACTAGGGCAGCTGTTTGTAAGCAAGGGAAGATGATAAATAAGCCATTGGCAACCAAGAGTGTACAGCTAGGTCAACCACCGAGATGGTAAATAAACTCTATTGTTACTTGGTTTTTTAAAAAAAGTAAGTTATTTTTCTGACACTTTCTCAACATTGTGAAAATTACATAAGAGAAGATTTGATGGGAGCATATAAAAAGGAACAAAAATTTTATGCACGTTCTTCAAAATTAGGGACTGTGACTTTCCAAGATCTGAGTGCTTTTTGCAAGATGCTCAGTTAATAATTGATAAAAACTGACATATTACTGTGTATAAAGTATAAACTAATAATATAATAATAGAGTGATAAATAATAGAGTAATACTAAAACAAGATTAATAGAATAAAATTATGGAATTATAAATAGAAAAGAGGTAACAGAATAAACAGAATAATCAATAAATATAACAAGTGAATAATAAATAATACAGTAATAAGTGAACAGAATCACAACTGAATAGAGTAATGGGTGAATGGTAAATGAATGAAGCAATAGAACCAGCTATTAACTATTACATTCAACATAAAAGATGCAATGAATTTGAAATAGTCATACGACCTTGTGAGCAATTAAGAAAGCTGGTATTAATTACCATATGTAAAATAGACAGGTAGTGGGAGTGGCTGCACAACACTGGGAGCTCAACCTGGTGCTCTGCGACAACCTAGAGGGGTGGGATGGGCGGAGGTGGGAGCGAAGTTCAAGAGGGAGGGAATATATGTATACTTGTGGCTGATACACATTGTCTATGGCAGAAACCAACACAACATTGTAAAGCAATTATCTTCCAATTAAAAATAAATTAAGAGCTTCCCTGGTGGCTTGGGGAATCTACCTGCCAATGCAAAAGACACGAGTTTGATCCCTGGGCCAGGAAGATCCCACATGCCGTAGAGCAACTAAGGCCATGAGTCACAGCTACTGAGCCTGTGCTCTCGAGCCTGGGGCCTGAAACTAGTGAAGCCCGAGCATTCTAGAGCTTGTGCTCCACAACAAGAGATGCCATCTCAATGAGCAGCCCTCCCAGCTCAACTAGACAGGAGTCCCTGCTCGCCACAACTAGAGAAAAAGTCTGCACACAGCAATGAAGATCCAAGACAGCCAAAAATATTTTAAATAAAGAACTAAACAAAGTATGTTTAATTGATTAATTTTGAAAAAGAAAGCAGATATTAGACTTACCCTTTCCCCAAAATAAATTGTTCTGAAGCTATCAAAATTCCCAAATCTAATTTTGAAAATCTTATGGTATAGCAGGAAGACATGATTCCAGTTTATTCAAACAGACGTTTTGGTCCAACTTCCTCTTTGCATACAACAGCAAAATCTACAAAGCAATGTAATGGAGGGTATTCTTTATCTTATGAATAAATAAACAAATTAAAATGCAGATGCCTTGGAGCTTTATTTAGGCAATACCATTAACTACGTTGAGATCTTAAAGAAATCATCACTCTGAGTTTTGAATTTTTTTATTTTAAAAGAAATAAATTGGTCTAAATTATTATGCATGCTTCATCCTTTTGTAAGTGGTAGAGAATTATTCAAAACGTGCTTATCTAGTCTTTTCTTTGGACTAGACAGCAGAAAATACACATAATTTAATAGAAAATATTTTAGAAATAGTCTTATTTGAAGCAATTTTTAAGCAGTTTCCAAAAGCACTGGTATCAAAGTAAGGTTTATCTACAGAACAAAATGGAGGTCAAATGCCCAGTTGATGTCTTGAAAACTTTGACAAGTGCTGGCCTATGAAAACCAAATTGAAGTAAGAGACTTATCACAAAATAGAATCATGCCTCATGCTTGTCTACCTCACCTTCAAAACACTAATTTTCTTCAAGATTCATTTTATTAATAGCAAAATCAACCACAGAAAATAGAAGTAGAGTTTTAATTTAGTTTAAAAATCTTTTAAACCTTAATAGAATATGGTAGAAATCCATCCCTACACCAAGGGGAATACATGCAGCTAGTGAGCCAAGTGACTCCAAATTTTGACCACGCAACTTAATCTTGTGCCGGCTGCAGTTTGGCGCCACCTTCTGGCAGTTGTCTTCTATGTCTAAAATCAAGAGAGAATTCTGGGACCCGCTAACTTCAAGAAAGTAGGCCATGGGTATTTTCATTGCATTATATACGGCTGTTCAAGGACTGATGTCCCCAGTATATAAATTCATGAATGTATATCTATGAATTAATCATACCAATCAGAAATGGGTACATGATATACATAAGCAATTCATGAAGTATGAATGGCCAACCAGCATTAAAAAGTGACCAATGGCCAACATCTGTAGTAAACCAAGAAAGGCATTAAAACAGATCCAGTTTGTTTAATGATCATACTCATGGTGTAGGGAAAAGGCACTAATACATCGCTGGATGGACTGTAAATTGGCAAAAAACTTCATAAGAACATCTCAGCACCAGATATTTAAGAAAACAATATATCCTAAAGGGCCAACAGCTCTATTTCTAGAAATTTATTCTTAAATAATCAGTTATTTATTATATGTCTATTCCTCCTAGCTGTGTTTTATCACAGTGAAAAATTAGACATAATAAAATATCTGACAATGAAGAATCAACAGACCATCAAAAGTCCATAAGACAGCCATGCTGCCATTAAGGATGTTCCGGTTCATGGACTGCCCTGAAAAGATGTCAATCATCAATTAAACAAAAAGTAGAGTTTCAACACAGAAAATACGCTACCATCTACCTTTAAAAGAAAAAGAAGTGTACACAAATTTTATACATGCTCATTAAAAAATGGAAACAATATACCTATAAATGCTAACAGCGATTATTCATGGGCAGTGAAAATATGGGTGATGTTTATTCCTGCTACAAGTTTATATAAATTTTCTCATTTTTTTCTGTGATAAATATCGGTAAAGTTTTTGAATCTTCCAAGAAAAAACATCTGTTTGTTTAAATGTTTTTACAATGAATATGTTCCTATTTTTAATCTTTAAGGAAAAATAAAAGAGTAGTCAAGTGGTAAGTAATGTCATAGAAACTTTAAGAACAATTAAGAAAGAAGAAGTCTGTGGGGAGAAGCTGGTAAATTAGGAGCTGGTGACTGGAGTAAGAAAAGTGTTCTAGAAGAGGCAGGGTTTGAATGGTGGTGAAATGTGGACACACGGAAAGAAGAGAACCGGACATGGTTTGGGTCCTTGACTGTCTCCAGGACGAATCATACAAAGTGCTTCTAGAAACACCCAGTCACCTACCATGAAGACGTGATAGGTCAGTGTCCAAACATCACCCATTTACCCTTTCTAGAAGTATCAGGGACTTCCCTGGCAGTGGTTAAGACTTCGCCTTCCATTGCAGAGGGCCTGGGTTCCATCCCTGGCTGGGATACTAAGCTTCCACCTACCTCACAGCCAAAAAATCAAAACATAAAACAGAAGCAGTGCTGTGACAAATTCAATAAAGACTTTTAAAGAAGAAATATCAACACGCGTGTCTACTCTGCACCGAGAAGGGCAATGGTAGGCCCTGGACTTGCTGTTGAACGCCACTGTGGGAAGAACGCTAGGCTTACCCCCGTGCACTCTTCAACCTCAGATTCCCAGACACCAGATTTCTCTGCCTCCTTCCAGGGCGCAGGCATCAGAGGAGAACTATTGCTTGCCGGGACCTGTTTCTCATTCATCTAGCCAAGCCCCACATTAGAGCTAAGTCTTGTTCATTTTCTCCCTTCCTGAAAAGATCTGGCTTCTTAATCAGCATTCCCACCTGTTCCCTTCATGCAACAGTAACCATATAGACTGGCCCCCAGGTTCAACCCTCCCAAGCCTGGCCCAGATCTACAACCTCCCAACTCAGACTTGCCCTGTCCTGTGAACCCTCCCCATCTGAGGCCACAGCTCTGCAACGGTTTCCCAACAGCCGTGTTCCCCTAGGGTCAGCCCTGTGCCTCTTCTCTCCCAGTGCAGGTAAACTGTCTACCTGAGCCTGCCCCAGTCCCTGGGATGAACATTGGTGGGACTGGTCTGATGAGCACCGAGATCACTCACAGGCAAAAAACAATTTGGCTAAGTACTAGGAAGATCTCCAAGTGTTCCATTAACTTGTACATGGCATTCTCTTATTATTTTCACCTTTCCTGTACCCACGGTTATGTCTCCTTTCCCATTCCTAATTTTGTACTTCTTAATCTCTCTCTCTTTTCCTAAATCAGAACCACAAAGATGTCATCTATTTTAATGGTCTCTTTAAAGAATCAGTTTTTTAGCATCTGTATGTATTTGTTATTTTCTATCTTGATGTCAGCTCTTCTTGTTATTCATCTATTTTTCATCTATTTTATTTTGTTGTTCTTTTAAAAAAAATTTTTGTAGGGACATCCCTGGCGGTCCAGTGGTTAAGACTTTGCTCCCCAGTGCAGGGGGTGCAGGTTCGATCCCTGGTCCGGGAGCTAAGAACCCACATGCCTGGCGGCCAAAAACCAAAACATGAAACAGTATTGTAACAAATTCAATAAAGACTTTAAAAGTGGTCCACATCAAAAAAAAAAAAATCTAAAAAAAATTTTGTAGTAAGATTCTTCATTGTTAGTCTCTCTTTAATAATGCAGCTATTTGAGGTTATGAATTTTCCTCTACAATTTTAGCTATAACCCAAAAGTCCAGGTCTGGAGTTTTCTTCATTACTTTCTAGTTGGTTCGTAATATGGGGTTTGATTTTCTTTGGTCCAGGAGTTATTTAGGAGAATGGGTCTGAATTTACAAATTAAGGTTGTTCCAGTTGTCTTTTTATTGCTGAATTCTAATTGTGTCAAATAAAAACAAATCTGGACTTAGATAAGGATGATTTTCCTTAGAAAGACTCTTGCAGTAGGAAGATTGCTCTGATGTCAGAAATATACAAGCATGTCAAAATCATGCAGAAAAGAGGTTTTTTTAATAGATTAAAATAGGAGGCAGGCAGAGATACACAGAATCTTTGGAGAGGAAGCAGGGCAAGCAAGGAGAAAAGACCTCTGGGACCTGACAGGACAAGAGTCTGCTTCTCCTGAGGTCAGCTGATTCCAAGGAGCAGTTCTAAGGGGGGCATTTCCACTTTTTTTGTACTTGCTCAAGCTTGAGGGCACATGTGCCACAGCTAGAGAGTCCGTGCACATGATGCAAACAACTAATGCAGCCAGATAAATAATTTTTTTCTTAAAAAGCCATGCGGTTAGGGCCTGAGAGCCCTTAGCAAAGGTGACTGTGACCAATTTGGGGAAGGATAGCCACATGGGGTCACTTTATAGCTCAGAAGGTTGAGTCCCCAACTTTCTGGAGACTCAAGAAAAGTGACCTGCTCAAAAAAAAAAAAGTCAGAAGAAGCTGAGGGGTCAACCTCAGAGAGACAGAGAGGAGACGGCCCAGCAAACTGACTTAGTAATGGCGAGAGACATGGGAGCCTGGGGCATGCCACTCACATTACCATCTGGGTTATAGCTGTCCGTGAGTCCTCTAAATAGATGCTGTCTACTTTGTATGAAGGAAGATCCAAAAGAACCTTTCAAGCAAAAACAGTCCAACTCTGTGCTCAGTTCAGTTCAGTTCAGTCACTCACTCAGGTCCAACTTCTTGTGACCCCATGGACTGCAGCACACCAGGCTTCCCTGTCCATCACCAACTCCTGGAGCTTACTCAAACTCAGGTCCATTGAGTGAGTGATGCCATCCAACCATCTCATCCTCTGTTGTCCCCTTCTCCTCCCACCTTCAATCATTCTCAGCATCAGGGTCTTTTCCAATGAGTCAGTTCTTCGCATCAGGTGACCAAAGTATTGCAGTTTCAGCTTCAGTTCAGTCCTTCCAAGGAATATTCAGGACTGATTTCCTTTAGGATGGACTGATTTGATCTCCTTGCAGTCCAAGAGACTCTCAAAAGTCTTCTCCAACACCACAGTTCAAAAGCATCAATTCTTCGGTGCTCAGCTTTCTTTATAGTCCAACTCAAAGCTTTGACTAGATGGACCTTTGTTGGAAAAGTAATGTCTCTGCTTTTTAATATGCTATGTAGGTTGATCATAACTTTTCTTCCAAGGAGCAAGCATCTTTTAATTTCATGGCTGCAGTCACCATCTGCAGTGATTTTGGAGCCCAGAAAAGTAAAATCAGCCACTGTTTCCATTGTTTCCCTATCTATTTCCAATGAAGTGATGGGACCAGAGGCCATAATCTTAGTTTTCTGAATGCTGAGCTTTAAGCCAACTTTTTCACTCTCCTCTTTCATCAAGAGGCTCTTTAGTTCTTCTTCACCTTCTGCCATAAGGATGGTGTCATCTGCATATCTGAGGTTATTGACACTTCTCCCGGCAATCTTGATTCCAATTTGTGCTTCATCCAGTCCAGCATTTCCCATGATGTACTCTGCATATAAGTTAAATAAACAGGGTGTTTTACAATATACAGCCTTGACATACTCCTTTCCCGATTTGGAGCCAGTCTGTTGTTCCATGTCCAGTCCTAACCATTGCTTCTTGACCTAAATACAGATTTCTCAGGAGGCAGGTCAGGTGGACTGGTATTCCCAACTCTTTCAGAACTTTCCACAGTTTACTGTGATCCACACAAAGTCTTTGACATAGTCAATAAAGCAGAAATAGATGTTTTTCTGGAACTCTCTTGCTCTTGCTTTTTCAATGATCCAATTGATGCTGGCAATTTGATCTCAGGTTCCTCTGCCTTTTCTAAGACTAGCTTGAACATCTGGAAGTTCACAAACTGTTGAAGCCTGGCTTGAGAATTTTGAGCATTACTTTGCTAGCATGTGAGATGAGTAAAATTGGGCGCTAGTTTAAGCATCCTTTGGCATTGCCTTTCTTTGGAACTGGAATGAAAACTGACCTTTTCCAGTCCTCTGGCCACTGCTGAGTTTTCCAAATATGCTGGCATATTGAGTGCAGCACTTTCACAGCATCATCTTTCAGGATTTGAAATAGCTCAACTGGAATTCCATCCCCTCCATTAGCTTTGTTCATAGTGATGCTTCCTAAGGCCCACTTGACTTCTCATTCTTGATGTCTGGTTCTAGGTGAGTGATCACACCATCGTGATTATCTGGGTCGTGAAGATCTTTTTTGTACAGTTCTTCTGTGTATTCTTGCCACCTCTTCTTAATATCTTCTGCTTCTGTTAGGTCCATACCATTTCTGTCCTTTATTGTGCCCATCTTTGCATGAAACGTTCCCTTGCTATCTCTAATTTTCTTGAAGAGATCTCTAGTTTTTCATGTCTGTTGTTTTCCTCTATGTCTTTGCATTGATCACTAAAGGCGGCTTTCTTATCTCTCCTGGCTATTCTTACTTCAACCCATCTTAAATTTCCACCTCTACTAAGTCACTAGGTGGCGCTAGAGATAATGAACACACCTATCAATACAGGAGACCTAAGAGAAGCTGGCCGGTTCCCTGGGTGGGGAAGATCCCCTGGCGAAGAAAATGGCAACCCTCTCCAGTGTTCATGCCTGGAGAATTCCATGAACAGAGGAACCTGGCGGGCTACAGTCCATATAGGATATGACTGAAGCAACTTAGCACACACAAAGTCACTTGTCTGTTCTCCTAAGTCTCCATAAACTGACTCAATGATCTTCAGGAAAATTAGGGAACTGAGCTGTGTAAAGGAATTCTAGAGTTTTCAAACATGACAAGTACAAAGCTAAGTCATTTTCTTTCAGAACAAAATTTGGCAAAATGTCACTGAACAGATGCAGGTGGGGAAGCAAAGGCCTTAAGCAGACACACTTAACTGAAGCTACCAAGAGAAGAATGGAAAGATAACAGGGAAAGAATTCAGGAAAGGAGAGGAAGGTGTGAAGGAAGATAAGCACTCACAGCATTGGTGGATTTCTGCTCTATCTGTAACTTCTTTGGTGTCTGACAAGAGCACCAGGTTGAAATAGATTTAAGGATGATGCCAGATCCAACTAGAACCACCTCTCAGAATACTTCTTGTTGCAAAATTTTTTTTTTTTCCTCCAAGTAGTTGAGCCTGTTGGGGCTCACAGTGGCCACCACCAGGACACTAACCTAAAAAATGATTCTCTACAGGGGAGGCCCCGGCTCACTCTGGCATGTCCTTGCTGCTCCCTCCACAAACAGCACCTCTCCTCACCAATAACCCTTCCAACACACACACACACACACACACAATCACAAACCCAGAAGATGGAGAAATAAAGACTTAGAAGGCAGAACAAACAGTAGGGGACAAAAGTGATCAAAGTGTTCACAAAGCAAGTCAGGCCAGGCTGTATTTCATTCATTTCAAGGAATACTTAGTGACTCTCTGCAGTATGTCATGTATTACAGAGAGACTGTGCACACATCAAATTGGAGCTTTTCCCTTTCCCCAGCTATCTGCCACCAAAATTTCTGCCAACACGCCACAAATTCTCTGGTGCCCACTTCCTTCCCTTAGTTAATCTGATCTTGTGCTTTTATCTCAGTATTCTCTGGAATGAACAGACGGTAGATACCCTGAGATCATTCTATTAATAACTCAAAAGATTAATCAGGGGCAACATGCCATATTCTTTAGTGTTTAGTTTTCCTCCTAATCTAAAAACATGCAGCTTATTCCTCTGAAATCTTTTAAAATACAAATCCATCTCACAAAAAAAATGCTGATGGTTACTATTGGCAAATCATTCTGCACTTATTATAAAAGTCAGGTGCTACAGTGAAGTGTCATTTATATGATCCTTCACAGGTAAAAATACATAAATAAATGAACTGCTAATCACAAAGTAATCAAACATACATGGAAATGAAGGCAGAACATTGAGCTGGGAGCCTGGACACCCAGGATTTAGTCTATTGCTTTTAAACAATTATATATTAAAAAACTACTGGATGCCAGGCACTGAAGCCAGCATTCCTAAATGTTCTGCTTCACTGGGACCTCATCCGATTCTGAAAGCTTTCATTTTACAAGTGAAAGAAATGCCGAGAACTAATGTGTAATCTTTGGCAAATCATTATTTTAGTAAACAAATTATTAAATTCAGGGATGTCTGAGAACAACAGGGACTAAGGTTTATTAAAGAATTCTAACACTTCAAACAAGAAGAACACTTTATTTACATATGTGATTAAAATTCTTTAATTCATGAAATGCCAACATTCCAGAAAGTTTGTAACTCACGGAATCTAGATTAGTCTGTTGGATAGAGTCACTATTTAAAAGAAAAGGCACATAGAAAGAGAAAGCATAAAAATGCATTTAAGGAAATCCAAACAGAGGGAATTCCTACGGGTTTACATCCACATTTATTCACCCACTGCCTCATTAGGTAAAGAATTTGAAAAATAAATAAAAAATAAAATGAAGCTATGAAATCTCGAAAAAAAAAAGAAAGAAAGAAAAGAACTTGAGGCCAGGCTTCCCATGTGACTCTGTGGTAAAGAATCCACCTGCCAACACAGGATATGCAGGAGACATGGGTTTGATCCCTGGGTCAGGAAGATCCCCTGGAGTAAGAAATGGCAACCTGACCCAGTATTCTTGCCTGGAAAATTCCATAGACAGAGGATCCTGGCAGGCTACAGTCCCCGGGGTCGCAAAGAGTCAGACATGACTGAGCACACACACACACACACAATGGCCATTTACTTATTAAATGCCTTTCCCAGCAGTCATCTCCAAAGTATAGAATAAAAGAATAATATAAGAGAAGCATCTCAGAATCACTTAGTTTTTTTTTTCTGAGGGATCTTAGTTCCCTAACCAGGGATCGAACCCAGGTCCCAGCATGACAGCTCTGAGTTCTAAAGACTGGACTGCCAGAGAATTTCCAGAATAAGTGAATTTTTAAACTGAATTTTAAAAGCAAAGAAGAGATAGATGTCAGCTTTTAAAATTGTATCAAGAAGAAAGCTAAAAATAAGAAACAAGAATACCTCAGTCATCTCAAGCTTCCTCAGTTAAGACTCAAATATCTAAATATCCCAAAATATACGGTACATAAAGTTTCCAAACTGAAACTGCTACAACTCAGATGACAACTATAGAAAAACTCCACAAACCGCAGGAAAAATTCAGAGGCCAAAGATACTGCTAAACTTTATCTCTTCTCATTCCTCTCACCTAAAGCTCTTTCTACCGAGGATCTGAAATTTCTCAGTTTCACCAAGTTTCTTCCACTTAGGTATTGTGCCTTTCTTTATACTTTTTAGCCAAATCCCAGCCTTTATGAAAGTGGAAAGATTACATTTCATCATTCAAAAAGGAACAAAAACAAAGGGACTGTTCCTCCCAGAACCCTAATATTTGCATATAATTTACCCATTACTGTTTAGACTTCTTTGGTTTCATAGCTTTGGGGAGAGGTTAGGCAAGGTGACCAAAGTACTTTAATGGGTGGTGCATTTTTTAACTTACCTTAGAACAGAGTAATGAGAACTACTCCCAGTTTAATGATTTAAAGTTTAGGAAACACCTTGAACCCTCAAAGCACTGATCACTAAAAGTAAAAACAGTGACACACCATTACTGCAAAAACAATGCAGTAGAACCTAAAAGCTAAGAACCTAAAGAGTTACACAGTAAAAGTAACAATCACCTGTTTAATAATATGTCTCCATCAAAGGCAGTCTCAGAAAGAAATCAAAGCAGGCAAAACACTGGACAACAAACAATTGAATATAAAGATTCAAGAACGCACACAGTTTAACAGAGACTGCCAAGATAAGCAAGAAAGTTGTAAATAAAAGTCAGCGACTTGGGCCTAAAGCTCAGCAAGCCAAGAAATATTTTTGAAAGCATCTATACCTTCCTAAAAAACCCACTTTTTAAAAATTGCTGCAAAATGCCCATAACGTAAAATTTACCATCTAAATGATTTTTCAGTGTACAGTTCAGGAATGTTATGTACATTCACATTATTATGTGACCAACCTCCAGAACTCCTTTCTCTTGCAAAACTAAAACCCTGTACCCATTAAACAACTAATTTCCCCTCCCCCAGTCACTGGCAACAACCATTCTATTTTTGGTCTCTGAATTTGACTACACCAGGTACCTCATATAAATAGAATCATGCAGTATTTATCTAAACAGAAAAAAAAAAAAAAAAAAGGCACTTTCAAACCAGAGAAACTACTAGCAGAGGCAAATGGAAATAATCTAAAGAACAAAGGGACAGAAAAACAGGAAGCAGAAAGTGAACAACGGGGGAGGATTCTAGATTTCAGTATCTATGAAATATGATCTCAACCATAACGTTAGTTATCAGAAGTGGATCTAGATCCTCTTTTCTAAATATCTTTCAAACAAAAACAGAAAAAACCTGAGCAGAGAGTAGACTGGAAACTCCAGGTTTGGGTATCTGCAAAACAACTCCAAGCCTAACACTGGTTCTCAGAAGTGAATCACATAAAATTTTTTTTAAATAAAATAAAAAATAAAGTAAATGTAGGGAATTTCCTGGCAGTCCAGTGGTTAAGATTCAGCACATCCACTGCAAGGGACACAGTTCACTCTCTGGTTGGGGAACTAAGATCCTGAGTGCCTCATGGTGCAGCCAAAAATAAATGAATGAATGAATGAATGAATAAATTTTTAAAAGAGTGATTCAGATCCTCTTCTCTAGTTATCAAGAAAATCAACATTATCTCTTTATTTCTTAAGGTATGATTCTAAAGAAGTTGATGTTGTTGACTTAAAAAAAAAATAGTCACAACTTAGAAGTAGAGAGTCATGCTTTAGTTGGTGGGAATTTTTAGGACCTGAAGCCTGGGAACAAAACATAACTCTCAGCTTCTAGGTTGTGACTGTTTTTTAAGTCACCAGTATCATTATATCATACTCCAGTTCAGTCAGAAAGAAAAGCATCTTTGCAGCACAGCATCACACCGCTAACTCTGATCTGATACTAAAACCATCTGCCTGAACACTTTCTCAATCTTTCTTAGACTTTCTCTGAGCAAATAAATGTCATTAAGATCTAATAATGCATACATATAAATGTGGAATACTATTGTTTCAGAGTTTCTTAGTAACAGTAGAAATATCCAATTCGATCTCAAAATATTATACAAAGAAAGACAATCATCTAAAGTCACAAACTTCAAAAACCTTAGAAATAGGCAATTGAAACAATCAGAGAAGGACAAGCAAACCCGAAAGAAATGCTGATGCTAACGCTCCTTTCAACTTAAAGAGAACAAAATGAACAAAAAGTCAGAAGTTTGATGGGAAATTTCCATTCTCATCATATTAAGTATATTTTCATTACACCTGTTAATCTGGGGATATGCCCTGCAATTGGGAAATCATGAAGCAAATTTAACACAATTACTCTTTCAGAAAAGAGTTATCAGTCACCAAACCTCTGAAAGATTAAAACTGTAATTCTGAAAAATAATTTTTTTTGCTTTGCTCCACCTTATTTCTTTTCTTAATTTAGTAGAGGCCCCGAGGCTCTGACCTAGCTTCAGAGAATGAGCCAGTAGAGTGGGTTCAGAGGGGGAAAAGTATCCAGTTGCAGATTAGCAAAGGTGTTACAGGGATTAAGAAGTGACACAGCCAAGGAACACCCTAAAAGTGTGTATATAAGGGCCCAAAAAGCAGCCTGCAAATAGGTTCTTCACGATCACCTCTCCTACTCACCTGGACAAGCCAGACCTTCGCAGGAACACCATGTCTTGCTCATCTCGCATGTCCTCCTCCAGGGCTGGAGGCAGCAGCTCCGTGAGGGTTTCTGCTGGTGGCAGCAGCTTCAGCAGCGGAAGCAGATACGGTCTCGGGGGAGGCTCTGCCCGGGGCTTCCGAGGAGGGGCCGGCAGCTGTGGCCTGAGTGGGGGCGCAAGCGGAGGCTTTGGAGGGGGCTTTGGTAGCTCCTCCATAGGGGGCGGTTTTGGAGGAGCTTCAGGTTCTGGGATTGGCTTTGGTGGGGGCTCTGGCTTTGGTGGGGGCTCTAGCTTTGGCGGGGCTTCTGGCTTCGGCGGGAGTGCGGGATATGGCGGAGGCGCTCGTGGAGGTTTCTACACCTATGGTGGTGGCGTGGGTGGTGGCCTGGGTGACGGGGGGCTTTTCTCTGGAGGTGAAAAGCAAACCATGCAGAACCTCAATGACCGGCTGGCCAATTACCTAGATAAAGTCAGGGCCCTGGAAGAAGCCAACGCGGACCTAGAGAACAAAATCAAGGAGTGGTATGAGAAATTTGGGCCCGGGTCTGGGGATGGTGGAGCTGGAAGAGATTACAGCAAATACTATCCAATCATTGAAGATCTCAGGAATCAGGTGAGACACTAGCCATGCTGAGTTCCTATTATTTCTGTATCTTTCCCATTTATTCGGATCATGAATGATGAATTTAAGTCACAGAATTATTTGAAAACATATTTGTTTTGTTGTATGTGTAAAACAGGATTACAAGACAACCAAACACATTACTTTTTTTTGCGTCTCACATTTGAGTATTTCTACATAAAAGTAGAATTTACACAATGCCAGGTTGCTAATTAACCGAAGAGTGATGGCTATAAATCAACACTAGCTTCCTTTAATTTTTCATCATGATTAATTCTGACAGGCTGATGTTCTTTAGCCTCCTACTAGACTTAAATAGCCTTATAACTATTTTTCTTCTTCGAAAACCTGGTGCAAATTGTGTATGAGAATGTGATGGAGTCTAAAATGTTTAGATATAGTTATATGGGAAATATATTTTTAAAGACTCTTTTATTTCCTGAAAAAGCTCATAGAATAACTGACCTTCCAAAACAGCAAAAATATATAGAGGATTGTGTTCTGTGAAACAAAGTTCCACGCTCATTCCAGCAAATGTACAGGCTGCTAATTTTTGCAGAAGGATGTAGTCTAAGTCCATTAGGGTCATCAATGCAGGTGTCATTACTAAGCAAATTTTAACTCACTTTTAAAGGTTCACTCAGGAGACATCTACTCTCACAGACGGGCATGTAGACATAGGTTTAAAAACATAGCAACCATAATTTATTCACTACTATTGTCTTTTCTAGATCATTACTGCCACCATTGAAAATTCTGGGATCATTCTGCAAATTGATAATGCCAGACTGGCTGCTGATGACTTCAGACTGAAGTAAGAAAAGTGAAGACTTGAAAACAAACATTGTAGGAAAAATAAAATTCAATCCCTTGGCTTAGTTTATTCTAAATTTTAAAGAAATCTTTTAGGGGATCAAGACCTAAATTCACAAACATCCCAAGGGTACATTTTACAAAACCCTCATTCCACAAACAAGAGCAGAACAAAAACAATTTCAGGATGAAATTTTTGCTATCAAAAATATCAGATATCAATAGAGTTAATGTACGGTTCAGATTTTGCTTTACATAGGGAAAACTCCTAAGAGAAAACTTATCGTTCATTGATCAAATTGCGCAGGGGACAAAACGTTTTCTTGCATATGTGAGAATGGACTGTACTCTTTGAAATGGGCTATACTGTACTCTTCCAGATATGAGAACGAGCTGCATCTCCGGCAGACCGTGGAGGCTGACATCAATGGCCTGCGGAAAGTCTTGGATGACTTGACCATGACTCGCTCTGACCTGGAGATGCAGATTGAGAGCCTCACTGAGGAGCTGGCCTACCTGAAGAAGAACCACGAGGAGGTAGGAACGGGGTCCACATTAATCAACAAAGCTGGCCTACAGAGTTTCTCCCACATCCATTCTATAAAAATAAAATAAATTCCATCTGGATGGACTTTCAGCTTCTGTAACCAGGAGGAAAAAAGCAATCATAAGAAAATTATGTGAATTTGGTGGGTTTTTTTTTTCCTTTCAGTGTCCTAGTTTCAACTTTTTGTTGGCTTATGCACATCTTAGGAAAGCATTGCTTTTCTTTTAAGTTTCTCTTTTCTTTGTTGGCTGCACTGGGTCTTCATTGCTTGATTTCTCTAGTTGCAGCGATCAGGGGCTGCTCTTCATTGCGGTGGCTTCTCTCGCTGCAGAACACCGGCTCTAGGGCACACTGGCTTGAGTGGTTGTGGCACCCATCCCCTGCACTGGCAGGTGGATTCTTAACCACTGGACCACCAGGGTAGTCTGGGAGGTCATTGCTTTTCATCACTATGATCCTTTTTGCTTCGTGCTAGGAAATGAAGAGTATGCAAGGAAGCTCCGGAGGGGATGTGACTGTGGAAATGAACGCCGCCCCAGGCACGGACCTGACTAAGTTACTGAATGACATGAGGGCACAGTATGAGGAGCTGGCTGAGCAGAACCGCCGTGAGGCCGAGGAGCAGTTCAACAAGCAGGTAGATCATCACCCTGAGCCTCTGAGTCCATGGCCACATGTGAACCACTTCCTGTCATTGCACCAGCCTGCAACAACTGAATTTTATTTGTATTTAGAGTGCCTCACTGCAAGCACAGATCTCAACTGATGCCGGGGCAGCCAGTTCCGCCAAGAATGAGATCACAGAACTGAAACGCACTCTGCAAGCCCTGGAAATTGAACTGCAGTCCCAACTGGCCATGGTTTGTGCAAAGAACTTCTCGAAACTCTCCAACAGGGAAGTTGAGCAGTTGGTTTCCTTTCTTTGCCAAGATGTCCCACTTGGCATGTCATAAAAGCAGGATTAGGGAGGACTGTATTATGGTTGTCAAAAGCATAAGACATTCCAGTTAAAGATAATATATCTATTTCCATGAAAGATTTAGTTTAAAAAAATAATGTCAAGAAAAATTAAGGAAGCAGAGAGAGCCATAGAAGTTGTAACTCATGGAAAGTGCATTTCTCTTAGTATCTTATAAAATGTATTTTTTTTAAATCATCCAATGATTTGTTTTCATGATGATATTTTTATTTGCTTTTCTCTTAGAAAAGCTCCTTGGAAGGGACCTTGGCCGACACGGAGGCCAACTACATGGTGCAGCTGTCACAAATTCAGATGCAGATCAGCAGCCTGGAGGAGCAGATCTGCCAGATCCGGGGTGAGACTGAATGCCAGAACGCAGAATATGAGCAGCTGCTGGACATCAAGACCCGCCTGGAGATGGAGATTGAGACCTACCGCCGCCTGCTTGATGGAGAAGGAGGGTAAATGAAAGTCAGGAACATGCTAAATGCAGACCTTGGTGTATTTATGTTATGCAATCAAAAAGGGGCATGGGGACCAGACTTGTATTTATAATGTAAGAGTGACACAGTCCCATGAAAAGACTGCTGCCATCTTGGGAAAGAGTCCGCTGCGTGGAGGGTTTCTCCTGCCTTTGCAAAGTGCAAAAACAAACATTCTTTTTTTCTCCAGTGGTTCTGGTTTTGGAGGATCTGATTTTAGAAGTTCAGGATCCAGAAACATGGTATCCAGGGATTCATCCATGTCTGATGGCTCAAGATCTGGAACTTCTGTCCAAGGCAGAGGTAGATATTTTTTTTCATGTTTCTGATTATTTTATAATGGAAACATAAAGACATGCTTTGCTTCTCAAACAAAAAGTATGTGCTGTTGTTCACATCATCTTACCCAGATAGAACATACTCAATGAATACATTTGGATTTCTCTTGATCTATGTTTCTGTGAGTTTCTGTGAGACTGACATTGTGATTCTGCGATTTTCAGACCCAAGCAAGAGCAGAGTGACTAAGACCATCATAGAGGAGGTGGTGGATGGCAAAGTCATCTCATCTCAAGTCAGCAATGTTTCTGAGGTGAAACTGAAATAAGCAATTTCCAGATCAACAAGAGTGTCTTTCAGAGGAAAAAACAAAAAAGCTCTAAAGGACACCAATGAAGAAACTGCATCAACCTAGCCATCTTTCAGGATCACTTCAGGGAAAAGTATCTATCCAGAAATAGAAGACGAACCAATTTTTCTGCATCCTCTTCTTTTCTTATTAGAATGCTCTTGAAAAAGTTGAAAAGACAGCTTTGCTCTAATTGTTTCTGTGCTTCAATAAACTTACTTTTGCAAGTTAACTAAATTATTCCTGAATTTTTTTAAGAAACGCAATACTTTAACCTAGAAATGAAGTTACCAGTTATGACCTAGCTGCATTATCATCATGAATAATAATATATGTATTATACATTATTTATAGAGTATCTTCTTCATGAGAATCAAAATTATAGCCATTTTGTATGTGGGAGATTTTAACAACATCACATTAGAACACATTGATAGTTGATTAGACCTCAGGGTCTCTACAACTGCAGTTAACAGTTCAGCCCAAAGAAGGATGAGATTATCATGACCAAGTGGGCTTTATCCCAGGAATGCAAGGATTCTTTAATATCCGCAAGTCAATCAATGTAATACATCACATTAACAAATTGAAAGATAAAAACCATATGATTATCTCAATAGATGCAGAAAAAGCCTTTGACAAAATTCAACGTCCATTTATGATTAAAACTCTCCAGAAAGCAGGAATAGAAGGAACATACCTCAACATAATAAAAGCTATATATGACAAACCCACAGCAAGCATTCACCCTCAATGGTGAAAAATTGAAATCATTTCCCCTGAAATCAGGAACAAGACAAGGGTGCCCACTCTCACCACTACTATTCAACATAGTTTTGGAAGTTTTGGCCACAGCAATCAGGGCAGAAAAAGAAGTAAAAGGAATCCAGATAGGAAAAGAAGAAGTGAAACTCTCGCTGTTTGCAGATGACATGATCCTTTACATAGAAAACCCTAAAAACTCTACCAGAAAATTACTAGAGCTAATCAATGAATACAGTAAAGTTGCAGGATATAAAATTAACACACAGAAATCTCTTGCATTCCTATACACTAACAATGAGAAAACAGAAAGAGAAATTAAGGAAACAATACCATTCACCATTGCAACAAAAAGAATAAAATACTTAGGAGTATATCTACCTAAAGAAACAAAAGACCTATACATAGAAAACTATAAAACACTGATGAAAGAAATCAAAGAGGACACAAACAGATGGAGAAATATACCGTGTTCATGGATTGGAAGAATCAATATTGTCAAAATGGCTATACTACCCAAAGCAATCTATAGATTCAATGCAATCCCTATCAAGCTTCCAACGGTATTTTTCACAGAACTAGAACAAATAATTTCACAATTTGTATGGAAATACAAAAAACCTCGAATAGCCAAAGTAATCCTGAGAAAGAAGAATGGAACTGGAGGAATCAATCTGCCTGACTTCAGGCTCTACTACAAAGCCACAGTCATCAAGACAGTATGGTACTGGCACAAAGACAGAAATATAGATCAATGGAACAGAATAGAAAGCCCAGAGATAAATCCACGAACCTATGGTCACCTTATCTTCGACAAAGGAGGCAAGGATATACAATGGAAAAAAGACAACCTCTTTAACAAGTGGTGCTGGGAAAACTGGTCAACCACCTGTAAAAGAATGAAACTAGAACACTTTCTAACACCATACACAAAAATAAACTCAAAATGGATTAAAGATCTAAATGTAAGACCAGAAACTATCAAACTCCTAGAGGAGAACATAGGAAAAACACTCTCTGACATAAATCACAGCAGGATCCTCTATGACCCACATCCCAGAATTTTAGAAATAAAAGCAAAAATAAACAAATGGGACCTAGTGAAACTTAAAAGCTTTTGCACAACAAAGGAAACTATAAGCAAAGTGAAAATACAGCCCTCAGATTGGGAGAAAATAATAGCAAACGAAGCAACAGACAAAGGATTAATCTCAAAAATATACAAGCAACTCCTCCAGCTCAACTCCAGAAAAATAAATGACCCAATCAAAAAATGGGCCAAAGAACTCAACAGACATTTCTCCAAGGAAGACATACAGATGGCTAACAAACACATGAAAAGATGCTCAACATCACTCATTATCAGAGAAATGCAAATCAAAACCACAATGAGGTACCATTATACGCCAGTCAGGATGGCTGCTATCCAAAAGTCTACAAGCAATAAGTGCTGGAGAGGGTGTGGAGAAAAGGGAACCCTCTTACACTGTTGGTGGGAATGCAAATTAGTACAGCCACTATGGGAAACAGTGTGGAGATTTCTTAAAAAGCTGGAAATAGAACTGCCATATGACCCAGCAATCCCACTTCTGGGCATACACACCAAGGAAACCAGATCTGAAAGAGACACGTGCACCCCAGTGTTCATCACAGCACTGTTTATAATAGCCAGGACATGGAAGCAACCCAGATGCCCATCAGCAGACGAATGGATGAGGAAGCTGTGGTACATATACACCATGGAATATTACTCAGCCATTAGAAAGAATTCATTTGAATCAGTTCTAATGAGATGGATGAAACTGGAGCCCATTATACAGAGCGAAGTAAGCCAGAAAGATAAAGACCATTACAGTATACTAACACATATATATGGAATTTAGAAAGATGGTAACAATAACCCTATATGCAAAACAGAAAAAGAGACTCAGATGTATAGAACAGACTTGTGGACTCTGGGAGAAGGCGAGGGTGGGATGTTTCAAGAGAACAGCATTGAAACATGTATATTATCTAGGGTGAAACAGATCACCAGCCCAGGTTGGGTGCATGAGACAAGTGCTCGGGAGACCCAGAGGGATCGGGTGGAGAGGGAGGTGGGAGGGGGGACCGGGATGGGGAATACATGTAAATCCATGGCTAATTCATTTCAATGTATGACAAAAACTACTGTAATGATGTAAAGTAATTAGCCCCCAACTAATAAAAATAAATGGAAAAAAAAAAGGATGAGATTATTTGAATAATCAATCTATAATTAATTACTGTCTAATTTATTTTTTCTGCTTTTATTTTTTAATTTTATTTTATATTAAAGTATGTTGTTGTTTAGTCACTAAGCCTCTTCCAACTCTTTTGCAGCCCCATGGACTGTAGCCCACCAGGCTCCTCTGTCCATGGGATCATCCAGGCAAGAATACTGGAGTGAGTTGCCATTTCGTCCTCCAGGAGATCTTCCCAACCCAGGGATCGAACCCAAGTCTCCTGCTTGGCAAGTGGATTCTTTACCACTGAGCCACCTGGGGCTGTTTTATATTATAGTTGATTGACAATGTTGTGTTAGTTTCAGGTATACAGCAAAGTGATTCAGTTATACATACACATATATCTATTCTTTTTCAAATTCTTAATATATAGTTTCTTTTTGTCCATCACTGAACTGGGGATTTCATGAGATTAAAAAGAAACAATAAATATGTCTCTTACTTCAAAAAGTTTACATTTTAGATGGAAAGGAAAGCTAAAAGCACAAAGAAAACAGCAGACAATACAGGGTGTTACTACTAAAGGGCTTGATTCCACAGTATCCACCGGAAGAGTCACAGGAATCTGACAATCCATGTTTGCAGGACACTTAGGAGAATGAACAAACTAAAAATCTTAGGAAGGAAGATGGGATGTGTGATACGGTGCCATTCAAAGTCCCAAAGAGAAGAGATGCTCAGACATTTGCTCCCTTGTCAAATCTAGCCACATCTCTTATCAAAAATTGTCACATAGCCAAGCTGGTGTTTCCTTTTCCCCTGCTCTCCATGGCTGAAGTCTTTTACCCCATCAGTGGTACTCAGAGCTCTGTCTTGCCTTGCTGGGAAAATGAAGCCTGTTAAAGTAGGGTAGAGGATGATATAGGTCAGTCTCAGGAAGAAACAGGCAAAGGACAAAGCCAGGTTCTATAAGGACTTTCCCACTCAAGGAATTTAATAGGACCAGATCACAAATTAGATCATCAATCCCACAAGCCAGTCTTCAAGAAAAGAACATGGAACTTGGCACAAAAACTCAAATTAAATATTACAAAAGGGTAAACTTGAATGTAATTCATGTAAATTGTACCTTCAAATATAAATTCAATAGGAGCTGAATGAGCGTATGGTACCTTAATAATAAAAACAACCAAGTAATGTAGCTTTTTTCTTGTAGGCACATTGAATAAAAAATAAAAATGAACCTTAAATACCCTGTAACCAGAGAATGAAGTTAGTACCTAAGCATCAACCACTATTCAGAGAAAAAGAGCAACATTGTCTCAAGTCAAACATGTGTTTCCCATCAAAGCATTACAGCAAGTTAAAACTTGGATGTTTCTTCTCTGCTGAAAAGTTATGAAATGTGAACTTGCTGATTCAGCCTTGATTAAAGACAGAAGGACAGACTTGGAAACCAGCTTATATGTGGCCTCCCATCCTTTGGGCCATCATGGTTTCATCAAGAAAGCCTCTCTCCATGAGTCATCCCAGGTCCAGTCTTCCGGTCCTGTACTACCTTGGACCTATGGTTATGGTTAGTATTAGCCTCACATCAGGGCAGAAATATGTGGCTACTTTGAAGATTATCTTTAGGTGAAACCCTCATTCTGGGTTTCCTTGGCATGCATTGAGATGCTGCATTTGTACTAAATGATGGTTTACAGATACAGAAAGGTCTGGTTCATAAGTGCCAACTTGCTGAGATGCAGTAGGATGTGTTATGAGCTCATTCAACATTAAAAATTTAAATAATTGAAATTATTGTTGAATTATTTTGGATTGTGAAATTTATTTAGAGGGCTGAATAAAATACTGAGGACAAGGTGTTCATATGTTATTGTTTGACATTTCAAAGACAGGTACAGGATTCCAGCCTATTGTTGCTGTTCAGTTGCCAAGTCATGTCCAACTCTTTGAAACCCTGTGGACTGCAGCACACCAGGCTTCCCTGTCCCTCACCATCTCCTGGAGTTTTCCCAAGTTCATATCCACTGAATCGATGATGCCATCCAACGATGTCATCCTCTGTTGTCCCTTTCCCCTCCTGTCCTTAATCTTTCTCAGCCTCAGGGTCTTTTCCAATGGATTCCAGTCTACCCACCACAAAACTTATCCAAAGATCTGGAAACTGGTTTAAGGAAACTGCAACAGTCAAGTGCAAAATGTTAGAATATGTTATAATAAAGAGTTATGATGTGGATATCCTAAGAAATTAAGAGAACAAGGCCACGTCCTTTGGAAAGCTAATTCATCAGCATGATAGGGAGAAGAGTTCTCTCAGAGACTGACCATTCCTCATAATGTGACAATTAAGGTCTGTCAGATTCTTTAATATGCTTAGACCCAGAGATCTGGTATGTGCAAGGATGTTTGTTACATTATTTTCTAACGAAGTAAAAGCATGGAAACAGCCTGAATGGCCATCAGTAAAAAATAAACTATGTGCATACAGACAATGGAATATAATGTAGACATTAATAAGAATGCACTAAACAAATAAACTCACAGACATACAGAACAGACTTGTGGTTGCCAAAGGGGAGGGGAGGAGAGGGGTCAACTGGGGTGTGGGGTTAGCAGATGCAAACTATTATATAGAGAGTGGATAAACAAGGTCCTGCAGTACAAAACAGGGAACTATATTCAATATCCTGTGATAAACCATAGTTCAATTCAGTTCAGTCACTCAGTCATGTCCGACTCTTTGTAGCTCCACATACTGCAGCACGCCAGGCCTCCTTGTCCATTACCAACTTCCAGAATTTGCTTAAACTCATGTCCATCGAGTCGGTTATGCCATCCAACCATCTCATCCTCTGTCGTCCCCTTCTCCTCCTGCCTTCAATCTTTCCCAGCATCAGGATCTTTTCCAATTAGTCAGTTCTTCGCATCAGGTGGCCAAAGAATTGGAGCTTCAGCTTCAGTATCAGTCCTTCCAAGGAATATTCAGGACTGATTTCCTTTAGGATTGACTGATTTGATCTCCTTGTAGTCCAAGGGATTCTCAAGAGTCTTCTCCAACACCACAGTTCAAAAGCATCAGTTCTTCGGTGCTCAGCTTTCTTTATGCCCCAACTCTCACATTCATACATGACTACTGGAAAAGCCCTAGCTTTGACTAGGTGCATCTTTGTTGGCAAAGTAATGTCTCTGCTTTTTAATATGCTGTCTAGGTTGGTTGTAGCTTTTTCTCCAAGGGGCAAGCATCTTTTAATTTCATGACTGCAGTCACCATCGGCAGTGATTTTTGGAGTCCAAGAAAAGAAAGTCTGTCACCATTTCCATTATTTCCCCATCTATTTGCCATGAAGTGATGGGACCAGATGCCATGATCTTAGTTTTTGAATGTTGACTTTTAAGCCAACTTTTTCCCTCTCCTCTTTCACTTTCATCAAGAGGCTCTTCAGTTCCATCTTTGCTTTCTGCCATAAGGATGGTGGCATCTGCATATCTTAGCTTATTGATATTTCTCCCAGCAATCTTGATTCCAGCTTGTGGTTCATCCGGCCCAGCATTTCATATGATGTACTCTGCATATAAGTTAAATAAGCAGGATGACAATATCCAGCCTTGACATACTCGTTTCCCAATCTGGAACTAGTTCGTTGTTCCATGTCCAGTTCTAACTGTTGCTTCTTGACCTACATACAGATTTCTCAGGAGGCAGGTCAGGTGGTCTGGTATGCCCATCTCTTGAAGAATTTTCCACAGTTTGTTGTGATCCACACAGTCAAAGGTTTTGATGTAGTCAATGAAGCAGAAGTAGGTATTTTTCTGGAACTCTCATGCTTTTTCTATGATCCAACAGATGTTGGCAATTTGATCTCTGGTTCCTCTGCCTTTTCTAAATCCAGCTTGAACATCTGGAAGTTCATGGTTAATGTACTGTTGAAGCCTTGCAGAAGCCCCAAAAAGATGTCCTTTTCATTATAGGGGACTAGAAAACAAAGGTAGGAAGTCAAGAAATATCTGGAGTAACAGGCAAATTTGGCCTTGGATTACAGAATGAAGCAGGGCAAAGGCTAACAGAGTTTTAACAAGAGAACGCACTGGTCATAGAAAACACCCTCTTCCAACAACACAAGAGAAGACTCTGCACATGGACATCACCAGATGATCAATACCAAAATTAGATTGATTATATTCTTTGCAGCCAAAGATGGAGAAGCTCTATCCAGTCAGCAAAAACAAGACCGGGCGCTGACTGTGGCTCAGGTCATGAACTCCTTGATGCCAAATTCAGACTTAAATTGAAGAAAGTAGGGAAAACCACTAGACCATTCAAGTATGACCTAAGTCAAATCCCTTACGATTATGGAAGTGACAGTGGAAGTGACAAACAGATTCAAGGGATTAGATACGATAGACAGAGTGCCTGAAGAACTATGGATGGAGGTTCATGACATTGTACAGGAGGCAATGATCAAGACCATCCCCAAGAAAAAGAAAAGCAAAAATGCAAAATGGTTGTCTGAGGAGGCCTTACAAATAGCTATGAAAAGAAGAGACGCAAAAGGCAAAGGGGAAAAGAAAAGATATACCCATTTGAATGGAGAGTTCCAAAGAATAGCAAGGAGAGATAAGAAAGCCTTCCTCAGTGATCAGTGCGAAGAAATAGAGGAAAACAATAGAATGGGAAAGACTAGAGATCTCTTTAAGAAAATTAGAGATACCAAGGGAACATTTCATGCAAAGATGGGCTCAATAAAGGACGGAAATGATAGGGATCTGGCAGAAATGGTAGGGATCTAACTGAAGCAGAAGATATTAACAAGAGGTGGCAAGAATACACAGAAGAGGGGGAGGAGCCAAGATGGCGAAGGAATAGGACGGGGAGACCACTTTCTCTCCTACAAATTCATCAAAAGAATAACAGAACGCAGAGCAAACTTCACAAAACAACTTCTGATCGCTAGCTGAGGTCATCAGGCGCCCAGAAAATCAACCCATTGTCTTCGAAAGGAAGTAGGACAAAAGATAAAAAGAGAGACAAAAGAGCTAAGGACGGAGATCCGTCCCTGGAAGGGAGTCTTGCACTGGCGGGTCTGGGGGAAGTTTTTGAATCTCGGAAGGCAACCTGACTGGGAGGGGAACAATAAATAAAACCCACAGATTACGTGCCTAAAAGCAACTCCCAGCTGAAAAGTACCCCAGACACCCGCATCCGCCACCAGCAAGTGAGGACGGAACGGAGAGGAGCAGGCAGCATTGCTTAGGGTAAGGACAGGGCCTGAGTGCCCTGAGGACATTCGGAGGGAGCTTTTGTGAGTTACCAACTTAAACTGTGGGACAGCAAAAGAGAGAGAGAAAATTAACCGGCCGAACACACTGCCGGCCGTTCGCAGAACAAAGGGACCGAGCAAGTCCAGAGAAGAGCTCGCAGGCTACGGACCGGCCCAGCCCCGCCGGAGACTGGAGGCAGGGGGGAGGGGAAAGGGGCAGGCTCGGCCCCAAGAACCGCAGCCCCTACAGCACTGCAAACATGCCTCCAGCTTCTAATCAAAGACCTCCTGAGATTCTGGATGGTCGACATCCGCCAGGAGGGTCCTGGCTAGAAACAGGGCGGGAACTGGGGACGCGGAGAGCAGAAGGCGCGCCACACCCGGGGAGAGTGCGCCTGTCAAGCTTCTGGCTGCCTGGGCCGCTCTGACGGGGAAGACGCAAAAAGCAGCCGCAGCTTTTTGTTCCGGGCTTTTGTGGAACACCCGAGGGCTGGAACCGCGCACAGCGCAGGGCACACTCCATATAGAACAGCCGGGAGCTTGAGCAGCGTAGAGGGGAAAGCAGCGCCAGCCCCTCCCCGCAGCGCGACGGAACTAGCAACCCGAATAAGAGTCCACCTCCGCCCGCCTGTGTCAGGGCGGAAATTAGGCACTGAAGAGACCAGCAAACAGAAGCCAAATAAACAAAGGGAACCGCTTCAGAAGGGACCGGTGCAACAGATTAAAATCCCTGTAGATAACACCAACTACACCGGAAGGGGCCTGTAGACATTGAGAAGTGTAAACTGGAACGAGGAGCTATGTGAAACTGAACCGAACCCACACTGACCGCAACAGCTCCAGAGAAATTCCTAGATATATTTTTACCTTTTTTTTTTTTTAAGTAAAAAAAAAAAATTTTTTTTCTTTTTTCTCTTTTATTGTCTTTTAAAATTCCCTATTACTCCCCCATTACTCCTTAACTTTCATTTTCATAGATTTTTATGATTTTTTTAATTAGGAAAAAATTTTTTTTTTTTTTCCTTTTTCTCTTCTATTTTCTATTTTTCTTTTTCTCTTATTTCCTTTTAAAGTCCTCTATTACTCCTCTACTACTCCTTAATTTTCATTTTCATTACACTATAACCTTACAAAAAAAAAAAGAAGCCCTATTTTTAAACCGAACTTCATATATACTTCTAAAATTTTTTTGTGTGTTTTGGTTTCTGTTTTTAATATAGTATTTTTAAGAGTCTAACCTCTACTCTAGATTTTTAATCTTTGTTTTTCAGTATATGATAAAAATTGTGGACATTTAAGAATCCAATATTCAGTTCCCATTTTTATTCAGGAGTGTGTTGATTATTCTCTCCCAATCTTGACTCTCCGTTTTCTACCTCAGAACGCCTCTATTTCCTCCTTTCCCCTTCTCTTCCCAATCCAATTATGTGAATCTTTGTGGGTGTCTGGGCTACAGAGACCACTCTGGGAACAGACAACTGTGTAGATCTGTCTCTCTCCTCTTGAGTCCCCCTTTTTCTCCTCCTGCTCATCTCTATCTCCCTCCTCCCTCTCCTCTTCTTCATGTAACTCTGTGAACCTCTCTGGGTATCCCTAACTGGGGAGAATCTTTTCGCCATTAACCTAGAAGTTTTATTATCAGTGCTGTATAGTTGAAGAAGTCTTGAGACTACTGGAAGAATAAAACTGAAATCCAGAGGCAAGAGACCTAAGCCCAAAACCTGAGAACACCAGAAAACTCCTGACTACATGGAACTTTAAGTAATAAGAGACCATCCAAAAGCCTCCATACCTACACTGAAACCAACCACCACCCAAGAGCCAGTAAGTTTTAAAGCAAGGCATACCATGCAAATTCTCCAGCAATGCAGGAACATAGCCCTGAACGTCAACATACAGGCTGCCCAAGGTCACACCTAACACATAGACCCATCTCAAAACTCATTACTGGGCACTCCATTGCACTCCAGAGAGAAGAAATCAAGTTCCACGCACCAGAACACAAGCTTCCCTAACCAGGAAACATTGACAAGCCAATCGTCCATCTCCACCCACTGGGTAAAACCTCCACAATAAAAAGGAACCACAGACCTCCAGAATACAGAAAGCCCACTCCAGACACAGCAATCTAAACAAGATGAAAAGGCAGAGAAATACCCAACAGGTAAAGGAACATGAAAAATGCCCACCAAGTCAAACAAAAGAGGAGGAGATAGGGAATCTACCTGAAAAAGAATTTAGAATAATGATAATAAAAATGATCCAAAATCTTGAAAACAAAATGGAGTTACAGATAAATAGCCTGGAGACAAAGATTGAAAAGATGCAAGAAATGTTTAATAAAGACCTAGAAGAAATTTTTTTAAAGTCAATGAAAAAATAATGCAATAAGTGAGATCAAAAACACTCTGGAGGGAACCAAGAGTAGAATAACAGAGACAGAAGATAGGATAAATGAGGTAGAAGATAAAATGGTGGAAATAAATGAAGCAGAGAGGAAAAAAGAATCAAAAGAAATGAGGACAACCTCAGGGACCTCTGGGACAATGTGAAACGCCCCAACATTTGAATCACAGGAGTCCCAGAAGAAGAAGACAAAAAGAAAGGTCATGAGAAAATACTGGAGGAGATAATACCTGAAAACTTCCATAAAATGTGGAAGGAAATAGCCACCCAAGTCCAAGAAACCCAGAGAGTCCCAAACAGGATAAACCCAAGGCGAAACACCCCAAGACACATATTAATCAAATTAACAAAGATCAAACACAAAGAACAAATATTAAAAGCAGCAAGGGAGAAACAACAAATAACACACAAAGGGATTCCCATAAGGATAACTGCTGATCTATCAATAGAAACCCTCCAGGCCAGAAGGGAATGGCAGGACATACTTAAAGTAATGAAAGAGAATAACCTACAACCCAGATTACTGTACCCAGCAAGGATCTCATTCAGTTATGAAGGAGAACTCAAAAGCTTTACAGACAAGCAAAAGCTGAGAGAATTCAGCACCACCAAACCAGCTCTTCAACAAATGCTAAAGGATCTTCTCTAGACAGGAAATGCAGAAAGGTTGTATAAACATGAACCCAAAATAACAAAGTAAATGGCAACGGGACCACACCTATCAATAATTACCTTAAATGTAAATGGGTTGAATGCCCCAACCAAAAGACAAAGATTGGCTAAATGGATACAAAAACAAGACCCCTATATATGCTGTCTACAAGAAACCCACCTCAAAACAAGAGACACATACAGACTAAAAGTGAAGGGCTAGAAAAAAATATTTCACGCAAACGGAGACCAAAAAAAAGCAGGAGGCACAATACTCATATCAGATAAAATAGACTTTCAAATAAAGGATGTGAAAAGAGACAAAGAAGGACACTACATAATGATCAAAGGATCAATCCAAGAAGAAGATATAACAATTATATATGTACCCAACATAGGAGCACTGCAATGTGTACGGCAAACGCTAACGAGTATGAAAGAGGAAACTAATAGTAACACAATAATAGTGGGAGACTTTAATACCCCACTCATGACTATGGATAGATCAACTAAACAGAAAATTAACAAGGAAACACAAACCTTAAGTGACACAATGGACCAGCTAGACCTAATTGATATCTATAGGACATTTCACCCCAAAACAATCAACTTCACCTTTTTCTCAAGTGCACACGGAACCTTCTCCAGAATAGATCACATCCTGGGCCATAAATCTGGTCTTGGAAAATTCAAAAAAATTGAAATAATTCCAGTCATCTTTTCTGACTACAGTGCAGTAAGATTAGATCTCAATTACAGGAAAAAAATTGTTAAAAATTCAAACATATGGAGGCTAAATAACACGCTTCTGAATAACCAACAAATCATAGAAGAAATCAAAAAAGAAATCAAAATATGCATAGAAATGAATGAAAATGAAAACACAACAACCCAAAACCTATGGGACACTGTAAAAGCAGTGCTAAGGGGAAGGTTCATAGCATTACAGGCTTACATCAAGAAACAAGAAAAAAGCCAAATAAATAACCTAACTCTACATCTAAAGCAATTAGAGAAGGAAGAAATGAAGAACCCCAGGGTTAGTAGAAGGAAAGAAATCTTAAAAATTAGGGCAGAAATAAATGCAAAAGAAACTAAAGAGACCATAGCAAAAATTAACAAAGCTAAAAGCTGGTTTCTTGAAAAAATAAACAAAATTGACAAACCATTAGCAAGACTCATTAAGAAACAAAGAGAGAAGAACCAAATTTAAAAAATTAGAAACAAAAATGGAGAGATCACAACAGACAACACTGAAATACAAAGGATCATAAGAGACTACTACCAGCAGCTCTATGCCAATAAAATGGACAACTTAGATGAAATGGACAAATTCTTAGAAAAGTATAATTTTCCAAAACTGAACCAGGAAGAAATAGAAGATCTTAACAGAGCCATCACAAGCAAGGAAATCGAAACTGTAATCAGAAATCTTCCAGCAAACAAAAGCCCAGGACCAGATGGCTTCACAGCTGAATTCTACCAAAAATTTAGAGAAGAGCTAACACCTATCTTACTCAAACTCTTCCAGAAAATTGCAGAAGAAGGTAAACTTCCAAACTCATTCTATGAGGCCACCATCACCCTAATTCCAAAACCAGACAGAGATGTCACAAAAAAAGAAAACTACAGGCCAATATCACTGATGAACATAGATGCAAAAATCCTTAACAAAATTCTAGCAAACAGAATCCAACAACATATTTAAAAAATCATACACCATGACCAAGTGGGCTTTATCCCAGGAATGCAAGGATTCTTTAATATCTGCAAATCAATCAATGTAATACAGCACATTAACAAATTGAAAGATAAAAACCATATGATTATCTCAATAGATGCATAGAAAGCCTTTGACAAAATTCAACACTCATTTATGATTAAAACTCTCCAGAAAGCAGGAATAGAAGGAACATACCTCAACATAATAAAAGCTATATATGATAAACCCACAGCAAGCATCACCCTCAATGGTGAAAAATTGAAAGCATTCCCCCTGAAATCAGGAACAAGACAAGGGTGCCCACTCTCACCACTACTAGTCAACATAGTGTTGGAAGTTTTGGCCACAGCAATCAGAGCAGAAAAAGAAGTAAAAGGAATCCAGATAGGAAAAGAAGAAGTGAAACTCTCGCTGTTTGCAGATGACATGATCCTCTACATAGAAAACCCTAAAGACTCTACCAGAAAATTACTAGAGCTAATCAACGAATATAGTAAAGTGGCAGGATATAAAATTAACACACAGAAATCCCTTGCATTCCTATACACTAACAATGAGAAAACAGAAAGAGAAATTAAGGAAACAATACCATTCACCATTGCAACAAAAAGAATAAAATACTTAGGAGTATATCTACCTAAAGAAACAAAAGACCTATACATAGAAAACTATAAAACACTGATGAAAGAAATCAAAGAGGACACAAACAGATGGAGAAATATACCGTGTTCATGGATTGGAAGAATCAATATTGTCAAAATGGCTATACTACCCAAAGCAATCTATAGATTCAATGCAATCCCTATCAAGCTTCCAACGGTATTTTTCACAGAACTAGAACAAATAATTTCACAATTTGTATGGAAATACAAAAAACCTCGAATAGCTAAAGTAATCTTGAGAAAGAAGAATGGAACTGGAGGAATCAACCTGCCTGACTTCAGGCTCTACTACAAAGCCACAGTCATCAAGACAGTATGGTACTGGCACAAAGACAGAAATATAGATCAATGGAACAGAATAGAAAGCCCAGAGATAAATCCACGAACCTATGGTCACCTTATCTTCGACAAAGGAGGCAAGGATATACAATGGAAAAAAGACAACCTCTTTAACAAGTGGTGCTGGGAAAACTGGTCAACCACCTGTAAAAGAATGAAACTAGAACACTCTCTAACACCATACACAAAAATAAACTCAAAATGGATTAAAGATCTAAATGTAAGACCAGAAACTATAAAACTCCTAGAGGAGAACATAGGCAAAACACTCTCTGACATAAATCACAGCAGGATCCTCTATGACCCACCTCCAAGAATATTGGAAATAAAAGCAAAAATAAACAAATGGGACCTAATGAAACTTAAAAGCTTTTGCACAACAAAGGAAACTATAAGTAAGGTGAAAATACAGCCCTCAGATTGGGAGAAAATAATAACAAATGAAGCAACAGACAAAGGATTAATCTCAAAAATATACAAGCAACTCCTGAAGCTCAATTCCAGAAAAATAAATGACCCAATCAAAAAAAGGGCCAAAGAACTAAACAGACATTTCTCCAAGGAAGACATACAGATGGCTAACAAACACATGAAAAGATGCTCAACATCACTCATTATCAGAGAAATGCAAATCAAAACCACAATGAGGTACCATTACACGCCAGTCAGGATGGCTGCTTTCCAAAAGTCTACAAGCAATAAATGCTAGAGAGGGTGTGGAGAAAAGGGAACCCTCTTACACTCTTGGTGGGAATGCAAACTAGTACAGCCGCTATGGAGAATAGTGTGGAGATTTCTTAAAAAACTGGAAATAGAACTGCCATATGACCCAGCAATACCACTTCTAGGCATACACACTGAGGAAACCAGATCTGAAAGAGACACGTACACCCCAATGTTCATCGCAGCACTGTTAATCATAGCCAGGACATGGAAGCAACCTAGATGCCCATCAGCAGACGAATGGATGAGGAAGCTGTGGTACATATACACCATGGACTATTACTCAGCCATTAAAAAGAATTCATTTGAATCAGTTCTAATGAGATGGATGAAACTGGAGCCCATTATACAGAGTGAAGTAAGCCAGAAAGATAAAGAGTATTACAACATACTAACACATATATATGGAATTTAGAAAGATGGTAATGATAGCCCTATATGCAAAACAGAAAAAGAGACACAGATGTACAGAACAGACTTTTGGACTCTGTGGGAGAAGGCGAGGGTGGGATGTTTCGAAAGAACAGCGTGTATATTATCTATAGTGAAACAGATCACCAGCCCAGGTGGGATGCATGAGACAAGTGCTCAGGCCTGGTGCACTGGGAAGACCCAGAGGAATCGGGTGGAGAGGGAGGTGGAGGGGGGATCGGGATGGGGAATACATGTAACTCCATGGCTGATTCATTTCAATGTATGACAAAACCCACTGAAATGTTGTGAAGTAATTAGCCTCCAACTAATAAAAATAAATGAAAAAAAAATTTAAAAAAAAAATACACAGAAGAACTGTACAAAAAAGATCTTCATGACCCAGGTAATCACGATGGTGTGATCACTCACCTAGAGCCAGACATCCTGGAATGTGAAGTCAAGTGGGCCTTAGGAAGCATCACTATGAACAAAGTTAGTGGAGGTGATGGAATTCCAGTTGAGCTATTTCAAATCCTGAAAGATGATGCTGTGAAAGTGCTGCACTCAATATGCCAACAAATTTTGAAAACTCAGCAGTGGCCACAGGACTGGAAAAGTACTGTTGAAGCCTGGCTTGGAGAATTTTGAGCATTACTTTGCTAGCGTGTGAGATGAGTACAATTGTGTGGTAGTTTGAACATTCTTTGGCATTGCCTTTCTTTGGGATTGGAATGAAAACTGACTTTTCCAGTCCTGTGACCATGCTGAGTTTTCCAAATTTGCTGGCATATTGAGTGCAGCACTCTTAGGACTTGAAATGGCTCAGCTGGAATTTCATCATCTCTACTAGTTTTGTTAGTAGTGATGCTTCCTAAGACCCACCTAACTTTGGACTCCAGCATACCTAGCTCTAGGTGAGTGATCACACCATTGTGGTTATCTGGGTCGTGAAGATCTATTTTGCATAGCTCTTCTGTGTATTCTTGCCACCTCTTCTTAATATCTTCTTCTTCTGTTAGGTCTATACCATTTCTGTCCTTTATTGTGCCCAAGATGTTTGCATGAAAATTTCCCTTGGTATCTCTAATTTTCTGGAAGAGATCTTTAGTCTTTCCTATTCTATTGTTTTCTTCTATTTCTTTGCATTGATCACTGAGGAAGACTTTCTTATATCTGTGTGTGAGTATTAAGTCGCTTCAGTCATGTCTGACATTTTGGGACCCTATGAAACGTAGCCCACTAGGTTCTTCTGTTCACTGGATTCTCCAGGCAAGAATACTGGCGTGGGTTGCCATTCCCTTCTCCAGGGGATCTTCCCGAGCCTGGGACTAAACCTGTGTCTCTTATGTCTCCTGCCCTGGCTGGCAGATTCTTTACCACTGCACCACCTGGGATCTTCCTTGATAGCCCAGCTGGTAAAGAAGCTGCCTGCAGTGTGGGGGACCTGGGTTCAATCCCCAGGTTGATCAGATCCCCTGGAGAAGGGAGAGGCTACCCACTCCAGTATTCTGGCCTGGAAAATTCCATAGACTGTAGTCAACACCGTGACTTTCACTTTCACTTTTCCACCTAGGAAGCCATGTGGTAACCTGGAGTAATCAATAATATTCTGTTGAGTATAAAAAACAAATGCTCAGTCAGTACACATAATACATTTGTGTAATATATATAGAAGGGAGAGAAGAGAGATTAACCCTTACGTATTTTTATGTGTTCGTATGAGCGTAGAAAAATGTGCTTGCACCAAAAGGTTAGCTGTGATTACCTAGTGGGGCCTGATGAGGAACTAGTGGGCAGAGGAAGAAGAATGTGCAATTTTTCTTAATACGTCTGTTAATGGCTTTACTGAGTCTATGGAGTAGGCACTGCTTTTGTATTTAAAAGTAACAGAAAAAGTGCAACTGTATGTGCTTCCTCTCATGATGCAAAAGCATTACAATGAACTAATAAGTCTATAATTATAAAAGCTAGGTGTTTTTATAAGTGATGGCAGCATAACAACTTTTTTTTATTTTATAGTGGGGTTTAGCCAATTAACAGTGTTGTGAAGGCATAACAACTTTTTGAGCCAACCAAAAAAGGGAAAGAAGATGAATTCATAAAAGAAAAGAATTTGCATTTCCTAAGCACTTGTTATACATATAAATACTTTGTTGTTGCTGTTCAGTCATTAAGTCCTGTCTGACTCTTTGCAACCCCATGGACTGCAGCTCACCAGGCTCGCCTGTCCTTCACTATGTCCCGGAGTTTGCTCAAATTCATGTCCATTGAGTAAGTGATGCTATCTAACCATCTCATCCTCTGCTGACCCCTTCTTCTTTTGCCTTTCAATCTTTTCCAATGAGTCAGCTCTTCACATCAGGTGGCCAAAATATTGGAGTTTCAGCTTCAGCATCAGTCCTTTCAATGAATATTCAGGACTGATTTCCTTTAGGATTGACTGGTTTGATCTCCTTTCAGTCCAAGGGACTCTCAAGAGTCTTCTCCAACACCCAGTTCAAAAGCATCAATTCTTCAGTGCTCAGCTTTCTTTATGCTCCGAATCTCACATCCATACATAAATGAACGTTTACCATTTCCTATATTCAACTCACGATGTAGCCTTATTCTGTAAAAAGTACCCCAAAGAGGACTATGTATATTTCCATTTTTCCAAAACTACCTTTCTCCCAATTAAAGTAAATAAGCAGGGTTTAAAATTCCCAGAATCCTCCTCCATCTGCCTCAACAGGAGGAAATTGTCAAAACTGGAGACAGGAAGTGCTAACAGAGGTGGCCCTCAGCCTGAGTTCAAAAAGAAGACAGGATACTAAATGCCCCTTTGGCTGTTAAAACTGAAGCTGGATTTCTGATAGTGGGCAAAACAAGGGGAAGACCAGCTTTCAAAGTAGGATAGGAGATGTTTCCTGGTAAAGTCAAGTGTGGCATCTTGAAGTGGGCTTCATAATCTTACCCTGGCTGCAAAGGTGGAGGATGAAACAGGTGAGGCAAATATTTTCATTAAAACTAAATTTTTATGTACAAAAAGTATAGATGATATGCATTATAAGCAAGAGCCGTTCTAAAAATTTTATAATAAGATGGTGAGGAGATCTTCTGCAAAGAACTTTGTCTTTACAAAGTTCTGATACATGTTTTGAGAGATGTAATCATAGTCTAAGCATTCCCTCTTATCCTTGAAAACAATCTATAGGTACAATACATAACTGAGATTATTAGTACCTGGAACTCACTGACCTTGTGGAAAGAGGTTTTCATACTCCCACAATTTCTGTCAATTAAGTCTGGCATCCTCATCTTTAGAGACATATCACTTTTAGCTTTACTTGTTGCTGACAGCTATCTGTGAAATAAATTACTTCAAATAATGTTTTCTTAGTTTGCCTAAGATCGAAAGGTCAGATTGTTAAATCTCCATGTTTTTATCAAGAACTCTGTTCCACCATTTCAAAATGAAGTCATTTTGCTTTCCCCATTGGGTGTTCCACATCTAATAGTTTCCTTAAAGATCCAATATTAATGCTTGTGATTTCTATCACAATCATAGCATGGGCTTCCCAGGTGGCTCAGTGGTAAAGAATCTGCCTGACAATGCAGGACACACGGGTTCAGTCCCTGGGTCAGGAAGATCCCCTGGAGGAGGAAATGGCAACCCACCCCAGTATTCTTGCCTGGAAAATTCCATGGACAGAGGAGCCTGGCAGACTACAGTCCATGGGGTCCCAAACAGTCAGACATGAGCAACTGAGCACAAACCACAAACCACTTTGCTGTATGCTAGAATCTTACAAAACATTGTAAATTAACTACGCTTCAATTAAAAAAAAATTACACAGTTTTAAACAGTTGGAGAGTGACTTTTATTCAACCTCAAACCCAGAACAGAAATTCTTCCTGAAGATGATTCTAGGCCTCTAGCCTCCAGCTGAAGGTGCCCAGAACTTGGAAGTTCCTGCCTTGGTAAAGAAATTTAAGAACAGATGTAATGTTGGAAAAGTTTTCCTTATGTTGAGCCAGACTTGTCTCCCTGTGTAACTTCCAGCAATTTGATCCTGGCTCAGGCTTTGGGAGCAGTTTTTTTACAGGCTGTGTATCTTCTCTTTTTTCTAAACAAAAAATCCAGTTTCTTTAGCTTCATCTGACATTGTTTCATTCATTCACTCTTCATTATCTGGATCACGTGTTATTGACATAATGGACATATCTGCTGTTAAATAGTATCCTAAAATACAGCACCCAGAACTAAACACCTGGTTCAAGAGAAGAGGGAGAATGGCCCCTGGACTCTGGTTCTTTTACTGTATTCTCACTAGCAGCCATTAGTCTGTTGAGAACTTCTGCAGAGAAACTTTATCCTTCACCTGATGTTTTGTTCTCTTTGTGTCTTTAACTTACAGAACTTCTCTTTTAAAACTTCACTTATTTTACAAAATCTAATTTATTGGACATCATCCTTTCAGCCTGAAAGATTTTGTAATATACTTTCAAGTCTCTCACTCAACATATTACATATAATTGGGATCATTTTGCAGAAAAGTAACAACCATGAAACCTAAAAATGCAGATATCATCACCCTCATGGCCCCACACTGGCCAATAATAGCCATCAGCTTGACATCTGTGTTTCCTAAATATATCATTTGAGGACTTTATTCTGTGTGGAATTGTTTCTACTTTAACAGAAGTTTTAAGGGATGTTTATTTGATGACTGGGATGTTAGAAGACACAGGAACAGGCTCAGATTCCACCTCAAGTACAGTGAAGCCAAGGCCATGCAGAGAAAGAACATCAAGCAACACCAAGGTTATTGACCAAAAACATTGTCCTTCTACTGGGACAGCTTTCATTAAAGATAGGTAGACTACATACGAAACAGACGCAGACGTAGAGAATAGACTTGTGGTTGCCAAGGGGGAGAGGCAGGCTCAAGAGGGATGGATTGGGAGTTTGAGTTTAGCAGATGCAAATTATTATGTATAGAGAATGAATAAACAACAAGGTCCTACTGTACACACAGGGAACCCTATTCAATATCCTGTGATAAACCATAATTGAAAAGATATGAAAAAAGAATGTGCATTTATCTATAACTGAATCACTTTGCTGTATAGCAGAAATTAACTCAACATTGTAAATCAACTAAAAACTGAAAAAAAGACAGATGATGATACGTGAACAACACATTTTGTAATATGCAAATCATGGGGGAAGGGACTTCCCTATGTTAGTAAGAAATTGACGGGGGGAGGGGGGTGCGGGGGGGTGGAGGGGACTGGAAGTGCAGCTTGTCATGGTTCTTACCTCCAAGTAGAGTATTTCCACTACAATTCAGGATCTGCATAGAACGATTTAACTGCAAAAGAAATAAGAAGCAGCCACTGCAGAGGTTTATAAGAACCTGGAGAAACTTATAAGCTTGCTGTTTAATACTAACTCAGTACACTAGATTGTATCAGTTCCTCTATTCCACTTTAATTATTTGAGGGTCTTAAACTTTAATAAAATAAGAACACAAAATTAGCATTAATCACTTCAGAAGTCCAAGGCAGGCTTCAAGAAAATTTTGAAACTTAACGTTTTATTTTGCTACAATTGACAAAATTTAGGAAAAACATCAGAGAAGGCAATGGCACCCCACTCCAGTGCTCTTGCCTGGAGAATCCCATGGATGGAGGAGCCTGGTGGGCTGTGGTCCATGGGGTCATGAAGAGTCGGACGCGACTGAGCAACTTCACTTTCACTTTTCACTTTCACACATTGGAGAAGGAAATGGCAACCCACTCCAATGTTCTTGCCTGGAGAATCCCAGGGATGGGGGAGCCTGGCGGGCTGCCATCTATGGGATCACACGGAGTCGGACACGACTGAAGTGACTTAGCAGCAGCAGCAGGAAAAATATAACAAGAGAATATTAAAATGAATTAAACCCTTTTCTCTTCCCACGTTTTATTCTTACATACTGTACAGGGTACATAAGCTAAGGATCGGCCACTTTGTATTCCTTCACCAGAAATACCTAAAGTTGATTTCAAATAATTTCATCTGAAAAGATAGCACTTATCACACAATTCCAAAGCAAAATAAAGTATAATAATCACAGTCATTAAAAAAAATGCATGGGGGCAGAAATTCATAAGGGAAAATACAAGTTTAACTAGGTTGATATCATGTAAATATTCCTGGCTCCATTTCTCCAATGTTAGATAATAGATATCTGAAGGTATTTTCTGTACTTCTAAGTTAATAAACTCTATGGAGTTTAACAAATAATTACCAAAACAATAATTTAATATTGTAGATGCCATTAAAAATCCTTAAGGTAATTCCATCAGAGATGAAACATCCACTTTATCTGCTATAATAGGAGTTACTAATTGATAATTCTCTCAACACTCCCTTGGAGCATTGGGTTTTGCAGTGTTGAAGCCTTTCTTCATGTCATACGTTGGCCAAAAATCAAGTATATGGCAATTAGACTCTCTCCAAGGGAAAAGAAGAATTGTAGGGGGAAATGTGATTTAAGTGGCTTCTTGGGAGCTTTTTCCAACTTTGGGAGTGCCAACTGGGGAGTAAGTGAGGGAACAACAGGTTGAGAAATCTAAATGTCCATCTCACAGTTTACCTAGACCAGGTGGGACTCTGGAGCAGGCACACAGTACACTTGAATATAAAATCAAAGCATTGTATACAAAATTTTGGATCTGGCGCTAATGGTCAAGGAGAAAAGCAAGACTACATGGGAATTCCCTTGCAGTTCACTGATTAGGACTCCACACTTTCACTCCCGAGGGTCTGGACTCTGGTCAGAGAAGTAAGATCCCTCAAGACACATGACATGGCCAAAAAAGGGGGGCAAAGAAGAAGAAAAACAGTTCTGCAAGAAGTATTAATCAGATAATTGAGGAATTTCAAAACAAAGTAAGAAACTTTGCTACTGTTGGACAAAAGTGCTGCACTAAAAAAAATCACAAAATAGTAAAAGATTGGGAACATCTTACACATATATCTATACATTTCTCAATTTAACCAGATTAAGGAATTCAACAAGCAACAAAATCTACCTCTTAACTATGTTAGCTTTTTCTCCCCTAATTTGTTCACTTCTATATAGTTCATTTTATGGAAAGAGCTATAGAAATGTTTCCAAATGTTTCAATATACTTTAAGTAAATTGCATACAATTTTTTTCTTCTTAAGAGATAAATGCTATAAAGAAATATTTAGTCAATTATCTAATGTATTTGTCTTTAGAGAATCATATATATATATATATATAACTTCTTTGAAGACCCTGAAATTGGCATTGCTAAATACCAGTGCACCGAAGTTCAGAATGTGAGTGTAACAAACACAACTTTTGGGGGTCGTGCTTCCCCAGATATCAGATGCAACCGTAAACACCACCAGATTCATGCCACAGGCTGACAATGTAAAACTAGTAGCCAAGGGCTTCAGACAAAAGTAAGACATGGTTACTTTTATTGGGCACAACGGAAAACACAAGCTAATGACAGAAACACCATGTGAAGCCACACTTTTTTTATATACTGGAGTCACCAGTTATGAAGAGTATTCTTCTGTTTAGAAATAAATGAAATCCTAAAAATGAAAGATCATTTTAGCTGAACACTATAGAAGGTCATTATTTACAAGAATGTTTCATGTTCAAAGAATCATTACCTAATTAATGTTGCATAAGTAAGAATTATTCCATTTATGTAAAGTTGAAGAACATGTACCACTATTGAATGATGTATGGTTTAGTGATGCAAACAAAAGAGGTTAAACTGAAAAGAATAGCAAACAAAATAAAAACACAAAATTCAGTGGCAGGAAGAAGAGGCACACAAGAGGCTCGATGACCCTCATAATGACAATGTCTCATTTCTAACATGAGTGTGGTTCATGGGTATCTGTTGCATTATTTTCCCCAATACTTTGTACATAGTTTATAATTATTACTTTTTATCTACTCAACAATGTTTTTAAGTTCAGTAAAGTTACAGGGTTTGAATTTTGAAGGGAAGATTTGAATAGGCAGACTTGAAGCCAATATGAATGAAGGAAAAGCAATAGAACTGACTATTATTTATATGAGACTATGACGCTGAATCTGGCAGAGTGAAGAATTCACCAGGAGAATGATAGGATACAGCATACAGTGTCAAATCAGGAGAGTCTTAAGAGCTTCTCTGAGAAGACACTAACCTTAAATTTCACAAGGAACTCTTGAAAGCTTCAGGCTTAGGAGTAACTTATCAAGGTTTGAATAAGGAAATTAATATGACCTCTGTATGCAAGATGGTTTGGAGTGGTGGGGATAGAAACTAGAGAAAAAATGAGCATGTTACTATAGCAACTCAAGGATAAATTGAATTTTTTCTGAATGGAGATGATCCTTGGAGTAGTAAAGAATCTGAAAGTTGGGATTTAGTCAGTTATTAGACTTTAAAGAGCTAAAACAGGGTAAGCAAAAATTTTTGTTTTCCAGGTAGAATAGAAATTGGAAAGTTGAGAGGGAGAGCAAGAAGAGATAATAGAGCAAGTTGTACTTAAATTGAATTTGATGTAACAATGGAACACCCAACTGGAAATATCCAATAGAAAACCAGAGATACAAATGGACATTGCCTACAAGTTACACTGAGATAAATCTGTAGAGCATGAAAAACAATTGTGTTTTCATTGTTATGCAAAATTTATTACATACTGCAAAAATCCTAACCAACTGATAAACAGTCAAATTTGTAGAGTACATTTTAAAAACTACTTTACAACTCACACAACTCTAGAAATTCAGAGCTAAATATATTCTGAGTATGAAATATCTCAACTCAAGAACCACAAGAGAGAGGTCCTTTCTGGAGTGAGTCACATTTTCAAACACTCATTCAGAATGGAATCACGTCTGTCTTGTAGGTACTCGACTCACCTCAAAAAACAGTTACTGATTGCTCAGAATAGGCAAGTACAGTAATAAGATAATACAACTAAACTATTAAAGGTGTCATACAGTTGAAAAAAGATCAAAGTTAATCCTAAAAGATTAACGTTTAGGATTCTCAAAAGAGAACTGAATACATTTGCAAATTCACAATCAGTGCTGATTTCAGTGAACATCTCTTTCAAGGCAAAAGTCATCAGTTTTCTAACAACCTGGAGAAGTTTCAAAGATAATGATTTTTTTGGGTAACTGAGCTTGTGGTACTTGTAGGTCCACATGTCCCCCGATTTCACTTCTGGGGTCAGAAATTATAGATGAAGTGAGCTTCTGAGAAGATGAAACATTTGAAAAAAGTGATTCCAAAGGAGTTAAAGCTTAATGGATTAGTATAATGAATTTTCTGAGGGCAACAGTGTGGAAATATTTCTAAGAGGTGCAGCAGAACATGGAATCACTAAAAAGCAACTATTCTTGCCCAACTGACAATTTTGTTTTCATATAGGCTGGGTAAATTTTCAGAAAGTATATTAATTTCCCAATGTAATGGTTTGTATTTTAAGCCAAAAGATATCTTTAAATGTATTGATTTTTTTTTTTTTTTTTTGCTGAGTGCACCAGTGGTGTAAGAACCAGAAGAGAAATAAAAGTCAAATTGAGAGGCCAAAAAAAAAATGAAAAGGAAATTTTCAAATGTTCACAAATATCACAAACAGTATTGCAGACTACAGTCTTCCAGAAATCAACAACTGGGCTTCCATAGTGGACCAGTGGTTAAGAATCCTCCTGCCAATGCAGGGACATGGGTTCAATCCCTGGTCCAGGAAGATCCCACATGCCACAAGGCAACTAAGTCCATGGGCCACAGTTGTTGGGCCCATGTGCCTAGAGCCTGAGCTCTGCAACAAGAGAAGCCACTGCAATAAGAAGCCCACACACCACAACTAGAGAGTAACCCCCGCCCTCCGAAACTTAGAGAAAGCGCTGGTACAACAATGAAGACCCAGCACAGCCAAAAATAAAAACAAATCTTTAAAAAGAAATCAACCATTGTGTTAAGCACAAAATCAGAACATGATTCTTGAACACATTTACTTTAATACTAGATTATCTTTCAAAGACAGCTCAGAAATTATTGTTAATGATACCAAGTTAAAGTTAAAAGTGAATAGGTAGCACAGCTAAAGCGTCAATAGTGTCATATAAGAGGATACGGGTGAAAACAGAGTGGGTTCTGTTTTACTCAATCTTTGAGATTAACACTGAGAATTTATCAAAGAGAATAGAAAATAATTTTTAAACAGTGCTGAGTTCAACAAACATCTCTTTTAAGACATGGGTATTTAGTCTTGCGGCTGCTTGAAGAGGGTTTCAAAGATAATGATTTTTCAAGGTTAAAATCTACAGACTCCACTATTTCCTTCAAACACTCAAAATTGTTCACAGAAGTAGAAGCATTATATTCACATAAAATGATACAATCTAGAGGTGTAATTAAGTCGCATTATACCAAAAATTGCCAGTATGCTGTATTAGTGTCTTTAATCAGAACACAGTCTCACACCCAAGAGGAAAAGATTATCGTTCAATCCTAAACACACAACAGTAATCCCTAAGAGAGCAACTCCCCTCCTGGTTATACAATAAGAAAGTCAAAACAAACCTGAGTCTTGCAATGAACGTTACATTCATTTAATAGCCAGAGTTTACCTCTTCCAAGCCTGTGGGGAAATATCATTTAAAAAAAAAAACTGTACAGCTAAAAATTTCTTTTGTAAAATATCTTTTTAGAAAGAGCCTAAATGTACCACTCCTGAGACTCAGGTTTTTAATATATAAACGTACTTAGAAAGGGATCCATGTATAAATATCATCTGCCACACTACCAGCCATGCACACTGCATCCTTCAAAGCTATACAACAGTGCCAAGAAGTCAAGGGTGCTCAGACACTCAGAAACTGACTGGAAAGTTGAAAGCAAGGGAAGAAGAGAAGGAAGGTGCGGACAGAAACAGATGCATCTGATAGCAGCTGTCAGGGAGCAGAGTCCAGCCCAGAAAAAAGTTGGAGGACTCTGAAATGACAACAGAGAACTGAGGAAGTGATAAGCCCCGAGGGGAAGTAAGAAGGCAGAGGGAGACATAGGACATGGAGAGCTTGCTTCTAGAGCAGGCACATTCATTTAGCCAGTTTGTGCAGTGTGAGTGCATTTCAGCCTGAAAACAGCACTCAGTAATTCAAGCTATTATGTGAAGACACATAAGCCAAAATAATATCCAAAGGCATACAAGTCTGGGTTACCAACAACAACGATGTTGTACCACTGAATGTGATCCACACTTTTCCTGCTGCCCACACAATCTGTCCTGGGGAAGCTATTGGAGACAAGAAAAGAGGAAAACTAAAGCTGAGTCCTGCATTCAAGGCATGTGAAACACACGCTCAATTCTGAGGACTAGACAATTACAACTGTAATAGTGATGCAGGGCATATGTGCAGAACTAGGAAGCAACCAGCACTGATGTCAGAGAAGGTTCATACAGAGACACAGCTTGCTTAGGCAAGACGGATGTTCAAAGTCAAACAGAGGAATTTCTGTAAACTTCTGTGTCCCCTACCATCAGCCACCCTCTGATTTTTCTACCTCCCACCTCTCCCTCTTTACTGCTACCATTTACCACTTCACATGAAGGCCACATCATCTTTGGTAAGAGCTCAAAGTCTAGCGTATAATGTCTTTCGATATGTGTTAAAACGTTCCTTCCAAAAAAAATTTTTTAACCAATTCTGGATGTTTAATACAGACAATATGTGTCCTTTTGTGGGTCTGGCTTCTTTGACTTTGTATGATGTTTTCAAGGCTTATCCATGTTGTATCATGTATCAGTACTTCATTCCTTATTGTGGCTGAATAATACTCCATTGAATAGATATACCATAGTTTGTTCATTCATGGGTTGATGAAAAGTTGAGTTATTTCCATTTTGGGGGTATTATGATTAGTGCTGCTCTTCATAAAGACAGAAAGCGAATTGATGGTTACATAGGCTGGGGGGTCGAGGAATGGGGAGTGATTGCTTAACGGGTATGGTTTTTCTTCTGAAAATGCTTTGGAACTGGATAGATGTGTTGGTTACCCAACATTGTGAATGTGCTAAATGACCTGCACAGTTTTATTATTTATTTATTTTTGGCTGCACGGGGTCTTCATTGTTGCACTGGCTTTTCTCTAGTTGCGGTCTAGTTTCAGGGCGCTTTTCATTGCAATGTCTTCTCTTGATTTGGGCAGAGCAAGGCTCCAAGGTGTGCAGGCTTCAGAAGTTGCCACACAACGGCTTAGTGGCTCTGTGGCGTGTGTAAGCTCCCTGAACCAGGGATCTAACCCATGTCCCCTGTATTAGCAGGAGGATTCTTAACCACTGCACTACCAGGAAGTCCTGTACGTTTTTTAAAGGTTAATTTTATGTTACGTGAATTCCTCCTTGATTAATTTTTTTTAAGTGCAAGTCAAAGCCTCCATTGCCACCTGCCTAAATCAGGATCCTATGTGTGGGCTAAATTACAAATAGGAAATGTAAGATAGTTTAAAATGGATTGTCTGTAACATGTAGGTTGTCTTTCAAAGCCAAGATCAGACACTACCTGCTTTTTGAAGCTTAGCGGGTGTGTGAGTGTGTGTTAGTCACTCAGTAGTGTCCAATCCTCTGCGACCTATAGCTGACCAGACTCTTCTGTCCATAGGATTTTCCAGGCAAGAATATTGGAATGAGTTGCCAAGCCCTTCTCCAAGGGATCTTCCTGACCCAGGGATCGAACCCAGGGACCAAACCAGGTCTCTACTGAAGGCAGATTCTTTACGATCTGAGCTACCAGGGAAACTCACTGGAACTTGTTGGGGAAATATAATTAAAAATAAAATATTCTCATTCAGAAAGCCTCTCCACGAAGGTAGTAGAGAAAGAAGACATTTTTGCATTGAATAAGCATTAAAGCAGAATGTGATGGACATTTCATTCACTCCACTAGGAAAACCACAGAAAGAAGGATCTCTTACCCTTTTATAGCCAAGCAGTTAAAACCCATTACATCTTTGTTTTCAAGCAAACTCGTCCTCAAATAAGAGGACCTGACGTCATCATTTGTCACACATAGTTCACCTAGTAATTCGGGTGACTTTACCTAGTGATTGGGGTTACTATCTGTGTTCACTAACAGGCTTCATATAGAGGGAAAGTACATATCTTGTAATAGGAGGTAGTTTTGGAGAGAGGCTCCTTCCTTCCCTCAGGAACTAAGAGACCGGGGTGTTGTTTTCCTTGGATGTTTACATTCCAAAGTATGATTCCCAGGTCCCTGAGGAAAACATTCCTGGGCCATATAGCTGGCCAATGGTTTATTGATCTTTTGAAAATATGCACTTATGTTTTGAAGAGACAGAGAAAGAATCTACAAGATTCCTAAAGCTATTGTTTCCAGAAAAGAGAGATGGGGGAGGTATCTCTTTCCTTATTTTCAAGAAGGAGAATTAAGTCTCTCATTTTTAATTTTTGTTTATTTTCTCTGGTCTCAGCAAAAAGTAATTACTCCCTCTTCCAAGGTTCCTTTCTGTGGCACTTCCCACTTAGTATTTTGAATTGAAGTAATTTCAACAGGATCAGTATCTGTTTTCCCTCTGTACCCCTCCTGGTGCCCAGCACAATGCCCAGAGCCAACACTCAGAAAAGGCCCTGGATGACAGGCGAGAACCTTGTGGTGATGGAAATGTCCTGTACCTTGACTGCACCAGTGTCAATATCCTAGTTGCCATTTTGTCCCATTGTTCATAAGATATTACCATCAGTCCAGTTCAGTTGCTCAGTCATGTCCGACTCTTTGTAACCCCATGAACTGCAGCACACCAGGCTTCCCTGGCCATCACCAACTCCCAGAGCTTGCTCAAACTCACGTCCATTGAGTCGGTGATGCCATCCAACCATCTCATCCTCTGTCATCCCCTTCTCCTCCTGCCCTCAATCTGTCTCAGCATCAGGGTCTTTTCCAGTGAGTCAGTTCTTTGCATCAGGTGGCCAAAGTATTAGAGTTTCAGCTTCAGCATGAGTCCTTCTGATGAATATTCAGGACTGATTTCTTCAGGATTGACTGATTTGATCTCCTTGCAGTCCAAGAGACTCTCAGGAGTCTTCTCCAACACTGCAGTTCAAAAGCATCAATTCTTCAGTGCTCAGCTTTCTTTATAGTCCAACTCTCACATCCATACATGACTACTGGAAAAACCATAGCTTTGACTAGACTAATCTTTGTTGGAAAAGTAATGTCTCTGCTTTTTAATATGCTGTCTAAGTTGGTCATAACTTTTCTTCAAGGAGCAAGAGTCTTTTAATTTCATAGCTGCAGCCACCATCTGCAGTGATTTTGGAGCCCAAGAAAATAGTCTGTAACTGTTTCCATTGTTTCCCCATCTATTTGCCATGAAGTGATGGGACCAGATGCCATGATCTTAGTTTTCTGAATGTTGAATGAAAAAGTTAAGCCAACTTTTTCACTCTCCTCTTTCACTTTCATCAAGAGGTTCTTTAGTACTTCTTTGCTTTCTGCCATAAGGGTGGTGCTATCTGCATGTCTGAGGTTATTGTTACTTCTCCCAGCAATCTTGGAGCAGTGACCCCACAAGAGACTGACCCAGACTTGCCTGTGAGCGTCCAGGAGTCTCTGGTGGAGGCATGGGTTGGTGGTGGCGTGCCGCAGTGTCAGGGGGCACTGAGTGTGGCAGTGCATGCACAGGACCTTTTGAAGGAGGTCACCATTATCTTCATTACCTCCACCATAGTTTGGTCTCAGGTCAAACAACAGGAAGGGAACATAGCTCCACCCATCAACAGAAAATTGGATTACAGATCAAACCAGTCAATCCTAAAGGAAATCAGTCCTGAATATTCATTGGAAGGACTGATGCTGAAGCTGAAACTCCAATACTTGGGCCACCTGCTGCGAAGAGCTGACTCCTTGGAAAAGACCCTAATGCTGGGAAAGATTGAAGGCAGGAGGAGAAGGGGATGACAGAGGATGAGATGGTTGGATGGCATCATCGACTCAATGGACATGAGTTTGAGCAAGTTCTGGGAGTTGGTGAAGGACAGGGAAGCCTGGCGTGCTGCAGTCCATGGGGTCGCAAAGAGTCAGACACGACTGAGTGACTGAACTGAACTGAGCATGGCCCCGCCCATCAGAACAAAACCCAGTTTCCGTCACAGTCAGCCTCTCCCACCAGGAAGCTTCCATAAGTCTCTTATCCTTATCCAAGAGGGCACACAGAATGAAAACCATAGTCACAGAAAACTAATCAAACCACAGCCTTGTCTAATTCCATGAAACTATGAGCCATGCCGTGTATGGTCATTCAAGATGGATGAGTCATGGTGAAGAATTCTGACAAAATGTGGTTCACTGGAGAAGGGAATGGCAATCCACTTCAGTATTCTTGCCTTGAGAACCCCATGAACAGTATGAAAAGGCAAAAAAAGATATTACCATTGGCGGATTTTAATAAAGGGCATATGAGTTTTCACTGTACTATTTCTTACAACTAGATCTACAATTACCTCAAAGGTTTAATTAAAATTTTTAAATGTCCTTGAATGAATAAACACATGTGAATTACCGTCAAGTAACAGTTACAGAATACTATAAAGAGAAATACAAACCAGACTGAAGGGAAGAAAATTGACAGGTGCATTCAGGGGAAGAGTTGAGCAGAATTGAGGGATGCCTTTAGGTTACTATGGGGACTAGCCACCAGGATGCTAAAAACTGCTCTGCAGAGTAAAAAGCTCTGAGAATGGACTAGGTCAAAAAAAAAAAAGTTGACAAAATTAAAATGTTTAGCAACATGGATGAACTAAAAATTATCATACTATGTGAAGTAAGTCAGAAAAAGACAAATACCATATCCTAGCACTCATATGTGGAATCTAAAATATAACACAAGTGAACTTATCTATAAAACAGAAATACTCACAGACATAGAGACTAAGCATGTGGTTGCCAAGTGGGTGAGGTGAGGGAGAAATGGATTGTGAGTTTGGGAATAGCAGAGGCAAACTATTATATATTGAGTGGATAAACAATAAGGTCATACTGTATAGCATAGGGAATTCTATTCAATATCATGTGATAAATCATTACAAAAAAGAATGTATGTGTGTGTGTGTGTGTGTGTATAATGTTTAAAGAGAGACAAAAAGAAGGCAAGAAGATAATATCCAAGAAAGGATGAATGCAAGTAAAAAGGATTAAATTGTCTAGAATAAACTAAGATAAAGGGAAGTTAACTAAGACAAGACTCCCCTGGACACTTACCTAGAAGACAGCAGGGTCAATGTCATGAGTTAGAGAAAGAAGGTTTAGAAAAATCATTTTTTTCAAAGGCAGGAAGAGAAGCTAAAAGAATTCCTGTCAAACTGGTGAAGAAGATGTACAGGGACCCAACAAAGAAAGTCTAATACTGTGGCTCAAATGGGAGCCATGGATGGGTGCACAGTTTTAGCTTAAGAATTATAACTTCAGAGGTTAGGACCTCCTAATGAGAAGGGAGTGGAGAACAGGAAATCAAATTCTTGTGGAGTTTTGTTTAGTGCTTACAGCCTGCAATGCTAACAATATAACATGAGTTATATTGGTAATACACTGAAACTACACAAATTGGTATCTTAAATTGGCCTCACTCTCTAATAATGTTCATTTTGGGAGCATGAAACATCCATGTACTGGGCTACAATGAACAAGTTAGGAAGGGGAAATGCTATGGAAAATGCCAGAAAAAATAGGACCCAAATGCCAAATCTTTGATTAGAGAAATAGCCCTGCATTTCACTCTTGAGTTACAACAGCAAAGAATTTTATCAAGAACACTCTGGCGTGTGTACGATGCTCTGATAAATCACTCCATGTGAAATGCATGTGCAGGACAAACAGAAATGAATGCCAGTATCACTCACACACCTTAAAACAGGCTGTGAAATGCTGACAAACATGTTCCAGCACAAATCTGTCTAATTATATTCTTAACTGATACATGAGACACAAGATTAAACCAGATCGTGTGGAGGCGTGCTCCTGTGAGAAAAATCAACAGTGTAACAGAAGGAGGACAAACTAGTAAAGTCAAGGTCTGTCACACGCCAATTTTCTTACAGTACAAAAAATATGTTTTTATTTGCTGATGAATTATGCATCTATAATCTATCAAATGGCATGACTGATTAAAAAAGAAATTCGGCCGGCCTTTGAGCGACAGCGACGCAAGATGGCAGCCACCACGGGCTCGGACAATTTATGAAAACCGAATATACAGCCTTAAAATAGAATGTGGACCTAAATACCCAGAAGCACCCCCCTTTGTAAGATTTGTAACAAAAATTAATATGAATGGAGTTAATAGTTCTAATGGAGTGGTGGACCCAAGAGCCATATCAGTGCTAGCAAAATGGCAGAATTCGTATAGCATCAAAGTTGTCCTGCAAGAGCTTCGGCGCCTAATGATGTCTAAAGAAAATATGAAACTCCCTCAGCCACCTGAAGGACAGTGTTACAACAATTAATCAAAAAGAAAAACCACAGGCCCTCCCCTGCCCCCCATTCGATTTAAGCAGTCTTCATTTTCCACAGTAGTAAATTTTCTAGATTCGTCTTGTAAACCTCAAAGTACTGGAAAGAAAGCTCCCATTCAAAGGCAGTTTATCTTAAGATACTGTAAATGAAACTAATTTTTTTGTCCATTTGAAATATACAAGTTGTGCTATAACACACACACACACAAAAGAAACTCATACTATCTTAAGTGGCTAAAGAAATTACTCTTAATAAGCAAAATAATACCCAAGCTCTATGAGATTATCCCCCTAATTAAAGGATCAGTTAGACTGTTTAAAGAAAAGAGATTCATATTTACAACTGCCTGGAGGAGAAATCCATTGGATAGAAACGTGTGCCATCAGTTCTCTCTGGTACAGTTTTCACTTTTTTTCAAATTAATTTTTATTGGAGTGTAGTTGCTTTACAATGTTGTGTTCGCTTGTACGGCACAGCAAAATGAATCAGCCAGCGCCTCCCTTTGGGCTTCCTTCTCATCCAGGTCACCAAAGTGTAATATAGCAGAGTTCCCTCTGCTATACAGTACAGTTTTTAGAATAAAACCTGATCACAACATTTATGTGTAAGACAGGCAAAATACTAAGTGGATTAAGATTCAGGACCCACACATGCAACAAAATTAGGCACTTGAACAGATGCCCAAATACGTTATATTAAAAGCACACACATATGCGCCCAAGTACATTACTTGAAAATAAATGAACCTATTATTTTCCTTTCAATATTTTTTTCATCCTGAAAGCAAAAATCCAGTCTTAAGTGCAAGCAGGTTAGGAGAGACACTGTGTCCTTCAAAGGTTCAAGCCAAAATCCCAATATATCACTCAGTAAAAATCCATCAAGATGGAGGATGGGTATGTGCCTGACTTGCTTGGATTCATAAACATTAAAAACCTGGGGAATGTAATGGTTTTGAACTACGTATCCATCTGCAGGTAGTTCATCATCCCCCACTCCCACCTCCTTCAAGCAAATAAGTGACTCTGTTCATTGCCTCAGGGAAGAAGAAAGCAAAGTCCTTGGTCTTGGAAAAAGAGGATTCAGGGTCCAACCAACAGAAGAAGCATCATTCATTTTACATGCATTTATTGTCTTCTCACTGCCAGGCACAAAGCTAGAAAGTGATGAAAGAGCTGTGAATAGGACAGACAGGTCTTGGGGCTTATATTCTAGAACAGAACCTTAGGATGGAAGAGCTTCCCTGGGACTGAAGGGAGAGGGGAGAAAGGAGGAGGGAAGAGACAGGGGTAGTGGTGGGTCTCCAAGAGAGGAGCCCCAGACCCTGCTGCTGAGTCAGAGCCCCTGCAAAGCGCAGAACGGGAGGTAAGCTTGGGGACCTGATGGCTTCGGAGCACTACATCCTGCTTCTTGGACTGTGGCCCCAGGAAATGGACAAGAGCCAAATAGGTTATGGTTGAACGGGGTGTCTGGCAGATGGAGCTACAAACAACCCACCTGGAATTTCCATGCCAGCGGCACACTAATGTAGCAGAAGTGTTCTCAAGGCCTCAAGCAGGAAGCAAGCAGCTAGAAGCAAAAATACAAATTCAAACTAAGAGACTTAATTTTCCCTGTTGAAATAAGGTAAGACATACACACACACACACACACACACACACACACAAACACACACCCCGTTTCCTTAGAGCATTTACTTTAGAACCCTTGTCATTGTAAATTCTTTCTCTGTTTCTTTGCAACGTAAGTGAATCTTTTTAAAAGCTAAATAAGATTTTGTCCAGCTTTGCAACCTATGAAGGTCTTTGACTTTGGGATGTAAACTTCCCAGGAAAATAGCACACCAGTCTCCCAGTTCCTGTGGGAAAGTAGGAGCCTCTCTCCAAAACCACCTCCCGTTACAAGAAGTGTTGTTTTCCTTTATGTGAAGAAGCCTTTTAGCGAACACAGATGGTGACCCAAATTACCAGGTAAAGTTACGAGATGAACTGTGTGTGACAAATGGCGAGGTCAAGTCCTCTTTCTGGAGGACTAGTTACTGCTTCTCTTGAGAACAGGGGTGTAACAGGTTGTATCTGCTTGGTTCTAGAAGGAGAAGATTTCCTTCTGTCTTTGCACTCAGTGATTCCTGGGATGTGCATCATATTCTAATATAAAGCAACATGTTTTCTTTCTCTACTATCTTTGTGGAGAGGATTTCTGGGTTGGGAGATTTTCTTGTCAATTTTTCCCCCAACCCCCAACAACACAAATAGAACCATTCAGAAGAATAGAGACTAACTCAGGGAACCCAGACTTAGACAGACAACATCAAAGATAGTACAGGAGCCCCATAGTCACAACTATGAAGTTCCCCAAAACTTAGATGCAAAATTTGGGGGAAAAAAAGTGGGAAGTTCATATGATGAAATTTAATTACACATCCTATGCAGAATTGAAGCTCAAGGTAAAGACTAATTTGTTATAGAAAAATATAGTAACGTATATGTCCTGTCTACCCTAGCCTATGGACTCAGATTTATATCAACTATAGCAAATAATGGAACTTGCCAATGTTTAACTTTTGGAGTCCTATTTCAGACATTTGTGCTAAACACTCATTTCCTCTGGGTGAAGCATAGAGGGAAAAGAGTGGAAGGAAGCCTAACATTTGTAACAGTGATTTGCAAGTGATTCTCAAACTTTGCTGCATATTAGACATCAAGGAAATCAAACCAGTCAGTCTTAAAGGAAATCAATCCTGAAGATTCATTGGAAAGACTGATACTGAAGCTGAAGTTCCAATACTTTGGCCCCTGATGCAAAGAGCCAAGGTCTTGGAAAAGACCTTGATTCTGGCAAAGAGTGAAGGCAGAAGGAGAAGAGGGGGAACAACAGATGAGATGGCTGGATGGCATCACCGACTCAATGGACATCAGTTTGAGCAAACTCCAGGAGATGGTGAAGAACTAGGAAGTCTTCTTCTCCCTGGTGGCACTAGTGGTAAAGAACCCGCCTGCCAATGCTGGAGACAAGAGATGCAGGTTCGACACCTGGGTTGGGAAGATTTCCTGGGTTGGGAGAAGGCCATGGCAACCCACTCGTGTTCTTGCCTGGAAAATCCCATGGACAGAGGAGCCTGGTGAACTGGGATCATAAAGAGTGGGACACGACTAAAGTGATTTAGCATCAATGCACCTATGTGCCAAGTGTTTTACATCAATTACTAAGACATTACCAGCCTATGGTCTAAAGAGTAGACTCTGGAGTCTGACTGCCTGGCTTTGGATCTTGGCTCTGCACTTCACTGGACTTCAGTATCTTTATAAAATGAGGATGATGATAATAGTACTACTATCATAGTAATAATAATATGAAGGGTATAGCACTAATCTCATTTGACAGATGAAGAAATTGACGTTTAAACAGTATTTAACCCAAGCACATTTGGCTAGTAATTGGCAGGCAGAGGCTTGACCCAGATCTTTTTCAAGTGTGTGGATCAAATTAAATCTAATTCCCCTCCTCTGTTTCTGATCATGGAGCTGAGACAGAAATGGGGCAGGGCACAACCTTTAAAAGAATGACTTAACTGTTGAGGACACAACATATACCTAAACTGGTTAGACTGATGAGGTCCTCTAAGAGGTGGACGATTCGATTTCCTGTGGACCATGAGCTTCATTATAGGCTCATTGTTATATATTACCATGTGCTAAGTGACACACCCACAGATGCCAAGACAGTTCTGAAGCCAACCATCAAAGGCAAAAGTGTGGGTGGTGACACTGGTGGCCAGTTTCAAGAAATTTCAACTGCTTCCCCGAAATAATTGGAATAATTCTCCCATTCATTAGCCTATGAAATTACTCAGTCCTGGTGGTTCAGATGGTAAAGAATCCACCCTGCAATGCAGGAGATCCTGGTTCATTCCCTGGGTTGGGAAGATCCCCTGGAGAAGGAAATGGCAGCCCATTCCAGTATTCTTGCCTGGAAATTCTCATGGACAGAAGAGCCTGATCCCACATGAGGGTCACAAAGAGTCAGACATGACTGAGCGACCAACACACGTGCACACATAAAAATGAAACATCCCATATTTCAGAGCTGCTCTCACTTTCTCAGACTGCTTTCTGTCTATGGAATGTGTATCTCTCTAAATAAACCTGCTTTCATCTTACTTTATGAGTTTCCCTGGTGGCTCAGACAGTAAAGAATCTGCCCACAATGTGGGAGACCTTGGTTCAATTCCTGGCTCAGGAAGATCCCCTGAAAAAGGAAATGACTACCCACTCCAATATTCTTGCCTGGAAAATCCCATGGACAGAGGAGGCTGCTGGGCTACAGTCCATGGGATCGCAAAGAGTAAGACACGACTGAGCATCTAACACTTTCACTTGGTTTTTCAACTTAACTGTGACTCACTCTTGAATTCTTTCCTGCTCAAAGCCAAGGACCCTCAACTGGTGGCCAGTCCCAGGGATTCACTCTAAACCTGGGACAGAAGCACTCATGTTCTAGTTGCAGAGAGTGTAAATCTGTATGATCTTTGCCCTCTCCTCCTCTTCCCTTCAAAATCAGTCGCCACTTGCTAAAACTCACTGATTGCATGCCTGCTCCCCCTCCTCTATGCCCGAGGCATTATTCACATCCAGTTTCCTATGATTGTCCAGCCAGAACTTTGAAAATAACTTCACTTCTTTCCTCATGAACACTGGTTCTCTAACTGGTGTCCTTACTCTGAAATCTTCTGCACTCCTCCCCAATTAATCTGACCATGTGACTCCCCATTTCAAAAACCAGGAATGATTCTCCATTTCAGACCAAATAAAATCTAGCCTTTGTAGCTTCTCTTTTCTATGATCTGACCCTGAACTCCCCTCTTTTTTTTTTTTTTTCTCTTTCCTCTACAATGCCTTCTCCACATTTTCTCCCCACAATATGGCCCAAAAGGTCACCTCTCCACTTCAGAACTCTTCTAGAACTTTATCTTTACCCAACATACTTCTGTGCAATCAGTAATCATCCAATAACCAACTGAATGAATGAATGAACTTCAGTCGTGAATTCTAATTCTGAAGGGTCTGGGGGCTCACTCTCGTGAATGTCCCTACAACTGGTGTTCTCAACCACAGCATTTTGGTTCTTGTGAGTTATGTTATAATTAATTTGTTTCTAGTAACAAAACACATTTCCAAATTATTTGTTTTTCTAATAACCAGAGTAGATTCAAGATGATCCCTATAAGAAGGAAGGAGGTCCTTGCTTATTTGCACTCTTATGATTTCTAAAACATAAAGAATAGCATGTTAACTGTAACTAATGCACTGAGAATTACATGGATCCTGCATTTTATATATGCCACAGTCTTTAATGAGCTATTATTACTGATTTCTCTAATAAAAGACAGTATTTTTAACAAGCAAATTAGCAAAATTTTCCTTGAAAAGTGACATTTGAGATCTTGAATTAAATAACTTCATGATTCACATGCTTATAGAATACTTTTAAATACACCTCCTCTCTCATAAAAAAAAAAAAATTTGGCACTATTTTTTTAATCTAGTATGTACGTGGAATGTTCCAGACATGGAACTCCCATTTGTGTGGGCCAGCAGGGCCCAAATATTGAGGCTGCAGTGTTTAACACAGTAGCTACTAGCCATGCGGGTTCTAAGCACTTTAAGAGTGGCTTGCCCAAATTGAAATGAGCATTAAAATATGCACTGGATTTCAAAGACAGTATCACAAATAAAGAATGTAAAGTATCTCATTAATACTTTGTATTTATTATATGGCATATGGTCCAGCTCTCACATCCGTACATGACTACTGGAAAGACCATAGCCTTGACTATACAGACCTTTGTTGGCAAGTGATGTCTTTACTTTTTAACAAACTGTCTAGGTTTGTCATAGCTTTCCTGATGAGAAGGCAGAGCGACAAAGAATTGATGCTTTCAAACTGCGGTGCTGGAGGAGACTCTTGAGCATCCCTTGGACAGCAAAGAGATCAAACCAGTCAGTACAAAGGAAATCAACCCTGAATATTCATTGGAAGGGCTGATGCTGAAACTGAAGCTCCAACACTTCAGGCACCTGACACAAAGAGTCAACTCAATGAAAAAGACCCTGATGCTGGCAAAAATTGAAGGCAGAATGAGAAGAGGGTGACAGAGGCTGAGATGGTTGGATGACATCACCAATTCAATGGGCATGAACTTGGGCAAACTCTGGGAGATGGTGAGGGACAGGGAAGCCTGGCGTGTTACAGTCCATGGGGTTGCAAAGAGTCAGACATGACTTGGTGACTGAACAACAACAATAACTTCATGATGTATCTTAGATATTTAAGGTTAAAGAAAATATATGAAAATTCATTTCATTTGTTTCTATCTTTTGATATGATGACTAGAAAGTATTAAACTACATGTGCAGTTTACATTTGTGGCCCACATTCTGTTTCTTTATTGGAAAGCACTGCTATAATGCAGAAATACCCAAGAGGTTTGTCTCAGATGCAGATTGCCAGGCCTGGAATCTAGTTCAGCTATCTGTATTTTAGGCAGAGATCAGCAGGAACTACATAAAGTAATAAGAGTGTAATTCTTTCCTGATTCTCCTCCCACTATCAATGCCTGTTTCTCTTCCTATTTCTCAGTTGCAATTACCAAAAAAAGAGAATCAGTTTGGCCTAAATAATCATAAGTGATGCTCTTTAGTCAGAGCTTTTGGGTCAGGCTACTTCACAGGTCTCTGACCTACAGATTGAGTCTCCTTAGGTAAAGTGTCCACCCCTAGACCAATCCACTGTGACCAGTGGGGAAGGTGGAAGAGGCGAGGGTCAAATTAAACAGAGCACAGGAATGACCCGGAACCTCACCTCTCAGCAGGAGTTCTGGGTGCCCAGCTTTGTTTAGAGGGGACTGTGGGAATGCCTGGCACAGACTGCACTGGCCAGCAGTGAGTTAATTCAGAAATTAAAAGAGCATAATGTACATTCAAAGGCCCTGTGAGCACCAGAGCCAAAGATTGATTATTTCCTGAACTACACTCCAGATACAATTTCAGCCAAGCCACTCTACAAATAACAGTGATAGATCTAGCCTTTAAAATATTTCAGTCATATCTAGCAGCCAGCTTTTCAGGCTAAACAAGGAATTTAGGTGGGGAGAGACGCAACGCAGAGGCAGACAGGATAGTATCTGGAATATAGCCAAGGGATCAAAGCCCAGTCCCAAGGATGCCATTACATCACCAATCACCATATGACCTTGGGAAAGACACCTTAACCCCTCCTGCACAGACTTATCATCTTTACAGTTTACAAAACAACAGGGATTGTGACAATTAAATAGAATGACAAATGTAAAGGTGCTTTATAAAGTTAGAAGAGCTGCACAAATGTTATATGAGTACGTAGGAGTTGTCATCAACTCTATGTTTACTCATGAAAGAGTAACCCAACAAAACATCTTATCTCAGTGAATATACCCAGCACAGGGGCTGTCTTGTTGTATTTCTTCAACCTTGTTGAAATGTTGGAAATGTTAACTGTCACTTCTCATCCTCTCTTAGCACTTATCTCCAGCCATAGCTTCATCTGTAATATGCTTTCAGGAATTCACCTCAATATATCAAACTCTGCCATTAGGCCAGCCGCCCACCACAAGTCAAGGAGTATGTATTTAAGAGAAATATAATCAGTCAATCCTGCAGCTTATGACAGCTGTCAGCTGAATATAATGGTCACTTTTTCCAGTAACTGTCAGAATATTCAAGGTTTACAACATATTCTAATGCCCTCTTATAGCATTTCTGTTTAAATAAGCCAAATGGTGAGGAAAGTCATAAAAGAAAAGCTTAGGTACCATGTTTTAAGCCCAGATTTATTTCCACATAATATTTTGGGAAAACAAAACACAATTTTCTTCATGTTATACCCCATTTTCTTTCCACAAGCTAAATTAACTTCCCTCTGCCAAATGTGCTCAGTTTTACAGAGACCCAATCCAGGAATACTGAGACAGTCTTCATTTTTTGGTTCCTTTATGGAGAGACTGACACTTCTACCAGATTGATAACAACAGGAGAAAAAGGTTTACCAAACATTTGCATAATTGATGAGAAACCCAGGGGTTTCCATGGCTTCTGAAAAAAGGAGCTCTGTATCTTTAAGGCTCCATGGCGCTCTCTCTGCTCGCGATGCAGACAGAGCAGGTTCTGCCGCAGAGACTCATCCTATCGATAAGGTTCTGTTAGCCAAGGTGGAGGATGGGAAAAGAATGGAGCTGTCCCAGCTACTCAATGAGATCAGGGCAAACTATGAAAAGCTCCTCACCAGAAATCAGATAGAGACCGTGCTCTCAACAAGGATCCAGGTAATGATTTCATACAGACAGGCATCTTCCAGGATAAGGAGACAATCCATGTCTATCCAATTCCTGTCCCGGCCTCTCTGAGGTACAGTATTTCCTTTTCAATGCAGCATATACTGGGGAAGGAATTTAGGTTTTACTGCAATGTGACAGGGACTTTAGGGGGAAAGGCTGTGTGTATTACTGTTAAATGACCATTAAATGAATGTTGATTGATGCATTTGATTTTTATATAAACCATGAGGTTACTGTCATTAACAAAACATGGGATCAGTATACAATAAAACGATGCACAGTAATCTCTTTTAGAATTTTATAGGAAGGAAGCATTTCAGATACCCTTGGAAGATATCATGGATTTACTTGTAGAAATAATTTAAATAACACCTTTAAAATGACAAGCTTTATAGTGAATTTATTATCTAGCACACTTTGCAAGATAAAACTAAGTGAAATATTTCTAAAAGGTTTCTATCATTTTTTATTGAGTTTGATTTTATACCAGACTGTTACAAACAGAAATCATGTGAGTATGTGAACATGGTATTCAGAAACAATGATATAAATTGGGACACTCAAAATTCTCCAAATCAATAAGGACTTTCCACTTTGACTATAGATTTTTTTGCTTTTGTACTAAAAGGTGAGAAATGTTTATCTCTAACACTAAGCATGTAATATTTAAGTATTATTTAGAAAGAGAGCCAAATTAAATAAGGGCTAAATCCTCATTTCATCGACACTTTGCTTTAAAATGACAGTCACTCTTAGCAATTAATTAAGGTCTCATCTCTAAACAAGTGGACAAACATCTATTTTAGAAACAAAGCTTCAGAAATTCAGGGGTTTGTTTTTTGGGGGTTTTTTTTTTGTTGTTGTTTTCAGCTTACCTATCATATCTGAGTTCAAGTTCTATTCCAAGCACCCAAACACAGCAAAGAGTTTACTTAAGAACATCACCATAAGGGAAAAAAATATTGCTGGGAAATCATAGGACCTTATCGTATTAGTAATTCATTTTTAGTAACATCATAAATGTAATCTCTAGGTAACATTTTCAGTCTTCATAAAGAATGATCAGCATCTCAGATGAAGCAAATTCACTGAGATATCTGAAGCGCTGCAAGAATTCACTCACCTTTTACAAAGAGAAGAAAACAATTAATAGATGACAATTTCTGAAAATTATAAACCAAATAAACATTTTATTTTGCAATAATAGAAATATAAGTTACTTAGTTTACAAGTCACAATGCTGAAAGACTAAAGTGAAAAAGCAAGACTACAGTAAGTTTTGTTTCCTTTTAACATAAAACTACTTTAGGGGACTTCTTTTTTTCCCAAAGAATTCAGAAAATCAACTGGAATAAATTTGAGAAAGTATGATTACTTAATTATTACACAGTAAATGTAAGCTCTTTTAGTTATTTACAGATATACAACAAACCACTCTAGAACTTGGTGAATTAAAAAGACAATTGTATTGTCTTTCATATTGCTGTGGGTTAACTGGGTTCAGTGGGGGTGATTCTTCCACCGCACATGACATTGGCCAGGACCACAGTCATCTTGGGGTACAACCAGGTTGGGCCAGCCAACGTGGCTTACTCCCGCGTCTGGCACCTTGGCAGGACATTTCTGGAAGGCTGGCTCAGCTGAGACAGCTGGGCCTCTTTCTCTCCATCTGGCCTCTACACAGTCTCTCCAACAGGCTATCTGGACCTCTTATACATTGAGGCTCCCAGTGTATACCAGGGCTCCCAAAAGCACAGAAGTGGAAGTTGTCAGGGCTTCCTAAGGCTTAGGCCTAAAGCTGGCACATCTTCTATATTCTGCTGACTAAGGCAAGACACAAGTCATCCCAGATTCAGTGTGGAACAGGACCAAACAAGGACATGAATTTGGGGAGGAGTGATTCACTGAGAGCCATCTTCGGAATCTAGCTACCACACCAGCCTAGCTGCCAGCTCCTCACTCAAAATCCAGTAGGTACCAGAATTTTTATGCTCTTCTATTTCTGAAATTCTTGTCCTCCTCTTTTGTGGTTTCTCTAATACGTGTTGCTGCTTTGTTTTGCCAACCTAACGCTAAGAATAAGTGACACAACAAATCAAAAGAAATGAATGAATTTTGTCATGTAATTCCTTGAACTATACTTAATTGACTTTCATTTAATCCAATATTTCCTTTAAAAAATCTATTGTACCACCAAATTAATTTTTGTATGTTTTAAAATGCATTTTTATATGAACATTAAAAAGTTCTAATTTTTGCCTCAAAATAGTACAATCAATTCCATACATTGCTCCTACTGCTCCTGTGGCCAAATGTTGAGAATTCTGTCAAAAGATACTTTCAATCCCAGCATCCGCATAAGAACACTTAAAGTTGAATATAAACTAATTCACTCATTATTTAACATGAGAAAATTTAGAGAGCAGTCTTTAAAGAAGTCATTTTGCTACCACCCTAGATATTCAAAGTGCATGCCTTCTAAAAAGATCATTTTGAAAAAGGTGAGTCAACAGTGGATTCTTTTAATATAGAAGTCTATTTTAGAATCTCTAATGCCTATGAAAACTTAACTCTCTAAATTATTCATAAAATATTTTCTAGTAGTATTTACTTCCTGTCCATATATCCAGTCCCAGAAATAATTGATTCATAAAGTAGCTTATAAGAAAAAAGTGGGGGAGGGGGGAAGAAGTAGCTAATTTTCTATCTTTCTTCCTTAATGATGCCATAAATAATGGAAAGTTAAGAATCAGAGGTCTCAAACTTTGGCCTTGCAAACTTACTTCTCATTAAAATGTATTTTTCTGCATTTTATAGACTGTCATGGTAGGAAAGGACTTTCGAGGTTCATTTTACATCTGAGAATACTGAGGCTAAGAGTGCAATTGACTCACGCATGTGTTTAATTAGTGACTGAGCACCAACCAGAACATACATCTGTAATCTAAAGAAAAAAGATTTGATTCCTATCCTATTTGTCTATAACTGCTTTTAAAGGTCTCATTTTCAAAAGTGCTCTTTTTGTTGTTGTTGCTGCTGCTATTGTTGTTGTTGGCTTTCTTCTAGTTGGAAGAAGATCTAAGCAAAAAAATGGACAAAGATGAAGAGGCTTTAAAGGCAGCTCAAGCAGAACTCAAGGAAGCCCGACGCCAGTGGCATCACCTGCAAGTGGAAATTGAATCTCTGCATGCTGTGGTGAGCACGACCTCAAGGCGGCTGGCCCACTGAGTCCCCAGATGTTATCTGACTAGGAGAGGGAAAGAGTGACATCCCTTACTGGACAGTGAAGAACTAAAAATCAGGGCACTGAATTCTATCCATTTGACCTAGTTCAACTAGCGCCCTGCCTCCATCATGGCAATGTCTGTCATCAGTTCACTGAAGGTTTAGTTCACACTTACAATAATGAAATAATCCTTACTCCAGAACCCTGGGGTTCTCTAAATGTTAGAATGGGGGAACAGAGCTTTTGTCATTATCCGAAGTCATAACAGTGGAGGATTCTTTTATCCATGCTACAAAGACTTCTAATAGAAAAATATTTAAAATTTTTCCAAAAATGCCTGTTATAAGGAGTCTGTTCTGGCTTTAATATTCAATATTCTATACTTTTCAATATTTAAGAAATCAAATAAATCAGGGTGATAATAAAGTAATCACACTGCAGGTTCCTTTGGTGGGTGGCAGCGGGGGTGGGGGGGCATAAGAATGATCACAGGATTCCTTGGAAATAGAAAACTCTCTAGCTGTAGATAGAAAATACAACTTTTTAAAAGTTGTGCCATACCTAAAGCTGTAAGGAAATACCTCTTGCATAAGTGCTGTACAATTATTGCAACCTTTTTAAGAAAGAACTCAACTGAGTGAAGACATTGCAAATCAGATTTCAGAGACATAGTTTGTTTCCTTGATTCACTGATGAAGATCTGTATAAAACAGGAAAGGGGCCTTGAAAACTCCCTACATGCCAGTGAGCAACATTACCAGATGCAGCTGCAAGACCTAGAGGCAGTGATTGAAGGACTAGAAAAAGAGTTACAGGAAGTAAGGCGTGGCATTGAAAGGCAGCTTCAAGAGCATGAAATGCTCCTCAACACCAAGATGAGGCTGGAACAGGAAATCGCAACATATCGCCGCCTCCTGGAAAAGGAAGAAATCAGGTACCTAATTTCCATATAGTGAATGACCAGAAATACAGGGCCACTTAGGTCACTGATGTAGTCAGAAAAATTAAATCTAAAAACCTATCATTACCAAGACATGATCACTGAGTTCCTACCACAAAATAGGCATGGCAAAAAAATAAGTGGGAGAACTAGTTCCAGCCCCCTCAAATTATGAGGGACTTTCTCGATGGCTCAGTCAGGGAAATAATCTGTCTGCAATGCAGGAGACATGAGTTTGATCCCTGGGTTGGGAAGATCCACTGGAGAGGAAAATGGCAACCCACTCCAGTACCCTTGCCTGAAAAATCTCATGGACAAAGGAGCCTAGCAAGTTACAATCTGTGGGGTCGCGAAGAGTCAGACATGGCTGAGCGACTAAGCACACCCCAAATTATGAATAGACGAGCCAAAGTCGGGGACTTGAGCTACAAGAAAGAGTATAAGCAAGCCTGGAACAAAATAGAAATGATCCTCCATCACTACAAAGACCTTCTTTAATATTCTCACTTTCCCTGCCATTCACCCCTTATAGAATTAGTGCCTCCAATAGACCACCACGAAGAAAGTTTGAAAAATTCACACGTTACTGCTTTTCCCCCTCCCACAAGGGCCCACTCCAGGCACACATCAAACTCCAAAATAATAATAATACTATTAGTAATAGTGTTGTTATTATTACTATTATATTACAACCATGGAAAACAATGTTATTCTAATTACATGGTTTGAAAGACTTCCATATACTCTGACAACAAAAGGCATCAAAAGAGGGATTCTTAATAGTTCACACACAGTTTCATAATCTGCAATCACTTGTAAGCTCATATGACTTGGAGCATAGCACAACCTATAGTTTTCCATATTCCCAGAAAAATGAAGCTTTATTTGTACTTGCTTCAGAATTCTGAGTCCTCTATAAAACTGGATGAAACTACTATCATCTATAATAAGTCTTGACATTTACCAAATCCTTGCAAAACATAAATTGAATTTAAAATACCATTTAGTAGCTAAGTGATGCTGGGCAAATTATTAAATCTCTCTTTGCCTCAGTTTCTCATCTATAAAATGCCTACCTCAGAATTGCTGAGGATTAAAGGAATTAATGTTTGTAAAGTGGTTAAAACAGTGCTATGTAAATAAATTATATAGCTGTATATATGTAATTCACTTATTAAGAAATAAAATGGTTGTAGATTTGGTTTAATGCCTAATCATTCAAGATGTTGATAAAGTGGTCTTTAACATTCCTTTAACACAATTTTTAAAGTTTTATTATGCTATATTTAAGATACACAGGTATTTGGGCTTCCCTGGTTGCTCAGACGGTAAAGAATCCGCCTGCAATGTGAGAGACCTGGTTCGATCCCTGGGTTGGTAAGATGCCCTGAAGAAAGGAACAGCTACCCACTCCAGTATTCTGGCCTGGAGAATTCCATGGACCTACAAGCCTGACAAGCTACAGTCCATGGGGTCGCAAAGAGTCAGACATGACTGAGCAACATTCACTTAAATTTATTTAAGATAAAGTTACAAAAGTTATCAAGAAAAATATAATGAACTCCTATGTTTAAGAAGTGAAACACTTATCGTGTTAGCTGCTCAGTTGAGCCCAACTCTTCGCCACCCCATGGACTGCAGCCCAACCAGGCTCCTCTGTCCATGAGATTTTCCAGGCAAGGATACTGCAGAGGGTTGCCATTTCCTTCTCCAGGGGATCTTCCCAACCCAGGGATCGAACCCAGATCTCTTGCACTGCAGGCAGATTCTTTACCGACTGAGCTACAAGGGAAGCCCATGAAACATTTATAATGTTACTGAAGTCCCCCTAATCCCTACCTCAGCATCTAAACCACACCCCAACCCATCTTATTCCCCTCCATCAGTCTAACCTGGCTCCCAGGTCTGATGCTTATAAGTCTCATTATATATATCCCTAAGCAAAATGCGGAATTGTTTTGCATATATTTTAATCTTTGTAAAATTAGCTAGCTATAATCTTTCTTCCCCCCCCCCCACCCCCCACTCAATGTTATACTTGGGAGATTGTTCCCTACAGATACAGTGTATCTTTAGTTCACTTATTTTCACTGCTAGGTGGTGGTTTAGTCTCTAAGTCCTGTCTGATTCTTGTGACCCCATGGATTGTAGCTTGGCAGGCTCCTCTGTCCATGTGATTCTTCAGGCAAGAATACTGGAGTGGGTTGCCATTTCTTTCTCCAGGGGATTTTCCCCACCCAGGATCAAACCTGGGTCTCCTGCATTGCAGGCAGATTCTTTACTGACCAAGCTACAATTTATCCATTCTCTTATTGGAGAGCATTTGTTTCAATTACATGCTAATACAAGGTTGCTTCTATAATATAATTTTTTTCCAATTTCAGATATTATGGTAGTATCCAAGGTGGGAATAAAGAACAAAAACCTACCACAAGTAGAGTCGGCTTTGTTTTACCTTCAGGTGAGTTTCTGATTTAACTAACCTGAAAAGTGAAGTGCCATTTATAGGGATTATAAATAAATTCTCTAAAGTAGCAAAAAAAAAGCAATATTTGAATAAAGTTTGACATACACATTGACTGTGACTAGTACTTAGTATATAATAGTACTGTAAATAGTACTGAATAGTACTGTGAATGTTGTAATTTAATATTGCATAATTAATATTTTCACAGCCATTATAAATGAAATATCTTTTTCAACAAAAGTCCCACAAAAGTATGAGGATGAAAAAGTGGAAACAGTGACCAAACAGGCAATATTAAATGGAAATATTGTGAAAGAAAGCACTGAAGCTCATGGCACTATTCAGTAAGTAAAATAATTTTGACTTAGAAATAATAATGAACACATGCAAAAAAAAATTAACTTCAATTGAGTAACCTCAGTGATCTTTGAATGTGTCTAAACATAATTTTATATATTGTGATTTTTAATCAGACATGAATAAATATATAAAAACTCAGATGAAGTACTCAATCCTTAATTCATCATTTTCCCAAAAAACATAACCAAATAATGAAAATTCCATAGAATCCCTTAGAAATTTTATTCATATGATTTTTAAAGAATACACATATAACTGTCACAATGTAAATTATAAATTGTAACTTAAAATCTAATATGTGATAGACATTTCTTGATTTATTTTTCATATACAGTACATATTACATTTTTTTACTTCTTCATATAGGAAGATTTATTTTATCATTTCAGGACAGAGAAAGTGGATGAAGTTATTAAAGAATGGGAAGGCTCCTTCTTTAAAGATAACCCTCGATTAAGGAAAAAATCAGTTTCTCTTCGATTTGATCTTCATTTAGCAGCCACTGATGAAGGGTGTTCACAGACTAAGCAGGATAATCTACCAGATATAGAAGTCAGGCTTATCATGAGAAGATCATGCAGTATCCCCTCTATCAAACGCCCATCAACAACTAATTAATCCAAAGACAGTATTTGATTTGACGTGAAAATGACATTAGGATGGACCAGGGTAGGCCTGCTGGCCACCTTCTGTTCCAAAATGTAAGTTATTAAGTATGTATGTTATGACCAATGTAGGACTCATCAGAAAAAAAAAGAGGGAGGGACAAAATGCCTCTGGATATAATTATAGGTGTATTTTTTTTTTTTTTGGACAAAGGGAGCTTAAAATCAGAAATTTAGTACAGGTTCTATTTTATTTATTATCCAAATAGTCTTCTTTTTCCCTTAAATTTTTGTCAGAAACTGTAAGCATTAAGATGGTTTAGTTAAGTCTTTAAAATTTCACTAAATGGCTGAACATTCTAAGGAAAAGGGAAGAGTCTGTTTAAATATGATTGTATTATGTTAAGAAACACATTGAGTCATCATTATTCCATGACTGGTTACATCTGAAAGGATTTTTTCTACTTAAAAAAGAAAGCAATTATAAACAAACCTTTAAAGAGGACTCACTATTCACTTAACCGAATTCTTTCCTTTCGAGATAATAATTTGTGCAGGTAGAAAATAAGAGTTATTTTCTACAAGATGTTTTGAGCAAACTATAGAAGACACCCCCAGGCTCATCTGATGATTAAATTAATCTTCATCTGAAGGTTCTCTGTCATCATTATCTGATTTCCTGAAGAGTAACTTTACCCGAAGAACTGTAAAGGTTGTATCCTCCCACACAAAAATCAGAGGGCCAGCTACAGAAGCAAAAGAGGAAAGCTAGTTACTACAATTACTGGAACAGGATCCAACCTCTTATCATTCCAGCTTTTCCATCTGTATAAAGTTAAATGTGATTTAATTTGAGTCTCTGATGCAAGCATTAGATAAAGATACTATATAAAGTATTATAAATATGTCTTGCAAACATTCATGTGAATTAAGATAACAGTATTGTTATCCAAGCAAAGAGTATTTGCAGGATTTATGTTTGTAAGTTGTTCAAACCCTAATAAATATGGAAAGAAAATATATTTGTGAATAAGTCAAGTATTGTTGCAAAGTTTTTTAAACAGCCTAATTTGTTTAATACAGGTATATTTAAAGACCTTAAATAATAAATACTTGTTTTAAAACATTAGAAATTTATAGGCTATCAATTTTTTTCTAAGCAGAAAAAACAATGAGTATAACTCTCCATACTTTTTTTCCCAGCTAAAGTATCACCTAAAGGGCTATAACTGTTAGCATATTAATACAGCCTTTGGAACTCTCTCTCTCTTCCTTCTTTCAACCAAAAAAAAAAAAAGTAACTTTAACCAGAAAAAAATTATGTTAAATAATCTTTAACATAATACAGGGAATAACATTTAAATGTTTTTCAGTTAGTTCAGCTTTATTTTAGCCTGGCTTATTCTATTTTGTGAAAGGGATGATTTTGTTTTGTCAAGGACACAACAGCATGTGAAGTACTTCTTTTTGCATAAGCATCTGACCTAAAATACATCCTGTACATCAAAGTGTTTTCATTCAATATTAGTTAAATGCTACTAACTTTATTAAAGCTTTGGAAATGCAATCATATAAGCTATTGTACTAAAAGTTACTGTACTAAGCAACAGTATCATAAATAAAGGAATATATTTAGTGTCATCAATACACAGTGTTAAAAACAGCACCCGGCATCATGAATGTAACTGCTTGTGATAGTAATTCCACTATGCAGCTCTTGTATGTATAACATGTACATTTTAAAATACAGTACCTGAATTTATAACAGCTTTATTTGCTTCAATATTTGCATTTTAAATTGGGATATGAGTTTACCAAAGTAAATGATACCACTACAATAAAAAAAAAAAACTGAAACAAGAACTTGCAAACCTGTATTGTATTTGAGTTTGATACATTGTATTGAGTAGAATTACTCCAATATTGTTAGCTTCATTGCAGAATGGAGAAAACTACAACAAAGGTGCATAAAAGCACAATTGTTATACTTTTATTTAGCAACAGAAAAATTAAGAATGGCATATTCTAACATATGATATATTCTAATTAAAAAATAAAAATAATCTCATAGTCCTGGGAAAAGTATACTAACAGCAGCCACCATTTGCAGAGGGCTCACTCTGCTCCTGATCCTGTAATCAGCATCCTCAAACTCAATCTCTAATCCTCACAGCAATCCTACAAGACGAACAGTATCATCCTCATTTGATGGATGAATAGAAATTAACATTCTTCAATCTCTCTGAAATGGTTCAAATGCATGCTTCCATAACAAAATAGAAAAGTAAATACTATGAGTCCCTTCGCTGTTCACCCAAAACTACCACAACACTGTTAATCTGCTACAACCCAATACAAAATCAAAAGTTTAAAGTCTGGGGGAAAAAAGTAAATAATAAGTCCAGTTACCAACAACTGCACAATCCCAGCCCTGGGACTGTCACTCATGACCCATGCAACCAGAAAGGAGTCACTTAAATTCTCTAGGTCTCTGTTTTCACACCTGAAAATGAAGAGAAAGGTGGCACTTGATCATCATTCCTGCCCTGCCTACTTCACAGAGCTGTTTGAAATAATACACATGTAAAAATATTTGGCAAAGCACTACTCAAATGTATAAGAATATATGGATGAAAACAGTCACTGGGAGAGAAGAATTCATGTTCATGTCCCAAATATCCAGATATTTTGAATGTAAGGCAGAAGACTCTAAAAGCAAACCATACTTTGTCAAAATCTACACAACATGGTGAATCACTAAGACCTGGAAATCTACTGGATTTCAATATTTCAGAATGACTTCTAGTAATAGCAATTGAACAGCCATAACTTCTGCTTTCACAGAAAGGGCTGAGAAAACTAGCTTATTTCACCATGTTTCTTACAGCCACACTTTTTTTATTAGCCAGACTTTTATAAGTGGTTCAGACAGAGTTCTGTCCTTCCTTTCCCTATTTTAAGGGTGGGGGGGTGGGGATCCATTGAAAAATGCTTCATTAGAACAAACTCTAGACAAACTGCATGGCTCAGTGTTGGATTCAAAAGCTTTTTGAGTTACAAACCTCTTTGAAAATCTGTTAAAGGCCAAAAACTATTTGGAAGAGGGTTGGGAGGAAGCACCTAAAAATTGTGTACAATCTTAAAAGGTTATAAGGGAATAAACCTCCTGGAGCCAATTCACAGACTAGTAGGTGTCCCAGGACTATGGGTATTTCCTTGTTCTCTCGAATGTTCTCCTCTTTCTTCCTTCCCAGTCATGGTTCTCGTTCTATCCCTGTTTTTTCCTTCCCAGCATCTTCCCACAGCACGAGGGAAAGAAATCAAAGCGATTTCAATCCCAGCTTAATCACTTACTAATTTGGGGAGGAAGAAGAACCTCAAGGAAGTATGAGTAGTGTCAAAGAGCAATGCAGGCAAATTTCCTGGATCTTGCTGTCAGAAGGAAAACTAAACTGCTTGTCCCTGTCTCTGGGGTTTACCATTAGGTGCCTGTGAGAGTTTCCAATATCTTTACACGTAGTATGAACAGTCATATTAACTGTTCATCCCACATCTTCCAGGAATAATCACCATTCAAAATAACCTGTCCTGCAGTCCCCATAAATATCCCTGCCCATGCAAGATCATATGTCCTACTGTCTGCTTGGGGAAAAAATCAACAGCAACTCAGTGAAAGTAGAGTCCATCCTGTTGGATATTTCACTCTTCAATCTTAATCTCTAAGACTTTCTCTATTATATTTTGCCTATATTTTTCCTTTCTTAATTTTGAAAATCTTCAGAGCAGAGAAATAACTAAAGGGAAGATGATGAGATAGTTGATCATTTATTCACTCCACAGATAGGGGCACGAGAATGGGCATTGTTCCAGATGTTGAATCCCCTGGCCCAAGGAGCTTTCATTCTTGATGGGAAGAAAAAGATAACAACATAAAAATACAACAAATAGAGTATGTTAGGTGGTAATACATACTATAGAAAAAAACCATGAATAGAGAGGAGGTTGGGGAATGAGTTACAGTTTTATATAGATCAGTAAAAACATACTGAGGTGACATTTGAGCAAAGCTCAGGAGATAAGAAAGTGTATCAATGTCACCACTCCTTTCCTTTCCTACTATTTTTGAGTCCTCCCTTTCCCACTACAGTATGCTTTGTTGCTAACACCCAGCAGTTTTTCTGCAGAAGACTGCCTAGAGATGACATAACCAAGCACCTGCCCCAGCATGGCGCTTGCCCAATCCTCCACCATAAAAGCCAGTGGAAGAAGATGGGATTCCCTGCTGAAGCCTTCGTGTATTTTACATTAATCCATGTATCTGATGCTTTTATATTTTAAAAAAGCAATTTCTGGTACATTATCTCAAGCCCCAGTCAGGCTGCCCATTATCTTTTGATGACCTCTTTTCCCTTTAATATGCTCTTTAGTTTCACTAATCTTTAATCATGAACATGAAAATAAATATTGGAGGTGGAAGAGGGTCACTTGTCCCTGGTTTTGCATACTTCTGGAGATGCCCTAGTCCCTGCTGGCACATCCAGGACGGTGGCTAAGGGTAGCTGAAGAATCCAATCATTCTAAATGTCAACACCATTTTCAAGTAATTTCAGATCCTTCCCCCTCTGCAGTGGCCCACATCGGTCAAGTGTTTATATATCCAAGGAGAGGCTGCTATCTAGTACATCAACGTAGTCATGATTTAGTGAAAAGAGTCCTGGACTAGACCGTAGCCTGCCTCAATATACATTTACTGAGCTTCTAACAATGGTCCAAGGCCTTACTGGGCACTGGCTATAGGAAGATGATCAATGCAGACGGCTGAACTTTTGCCTTCAAGGCTCTCATAGAGTATTGACAATGACAAACACAATCTGATACAATGTATTAGGTAAAGGCCATAATAGTTATCAAAAATCTTGGGCATTCAGAAGAAGAAATTCGGGGGGTGGGGGGGCGCGTGAGGCGGGGAGTTCCCAGGAGGCATCAGAGACAGAATTTGAGCTGGATCCGTAAGGACAGATGAGTTTAAGCCCAAAAGTGAAGGACTGTCGTTCCTGGCAGAGGAAACCGAATGAGCCAAGGCGCTTTGGGACACACAACCTGGCGCAAGATTTACATCTCCGAGGCCTTGGCTCAGAAACCTGTGACAATTACACCACACTTGCGCTTGGGAACAACTGGAAAGATCTGTGTTGCTTTCGCCAAAGCTCTTGCCAGCGGTTAAGGCAGGAAGCCCTGGGAAGCGCGCAGGAGGACGGAAGCTCGGTAAAGCCGGCTCTCCACTCCTCTATCCTCGGCTTGTTGAATTATATACACTCCAGCTTCCAGAGATAGAGGAAAGAAAAAGACCGGAAGGAGAAAAACAAACTCGGGGGCAGGGACGGGGGGCGTGCGCGGCCTGAGTCCGGCCGGGGTGGTGCGCGGGCCGCGCGGCCACAGTGGTTCCGGGACTCGCTACTGGGCGCGCCTCCCGCTGCCTTCCGGCCCCGCGCGGGGAAGCTGAGGCCGCGCTCCCACCTCCCTTCGGCTCAGCCTCGCATCTCCCGCCGCGTCACCCGTCCCCGCTCCGGCTCCTCGGGGGCCGCGCGGTCCGGGCCTACCCGCGGTTGGGCCACCTCCTCCCTCTCCAGAGTGACGAATCGGCGCCCAGCTGGCAAAATACTGACATTCGGGGAGTTTTGAGGAACGTATGGAACCTGAAAAAAATCTTTGACTGTACTAAACACCACCGCGTCCCCACTAGAACGTTTATTTTTCTGAAGAAAGTCGGTTGGGGCCTGGAAAGGAATTACGAAGAGTGTTGAAAGTGCGAGCGCGGAAGCTCGGGACGCGAGGGGCGGGGCGTGCGCGGGACAAAGGGAAGCGAGGCCGGAGCTGCGGGCGCTTTTTCTGCCCGCGGGTGAGTGTTTCCGACTGGGCCCGACTGGGTCGGGAGGGTGGAGAGGCGTGGGGTCCCGGCTTGGCTGGGTTGCTGGGGGTTGCTGGGGTTCAGACTTGGCCGCGGGACCAGGGCCGGGGGCCGGTTGCGGCCTCTCTGAGGCCTAGCGGAGCGAGGGTGGGGATAGAGTCCCATTTGGGGCTCCTTTTGGGCGGCCAGAAGTGCCCCTTCCACTAAACCCGCGGAAGTGGTCAAAGCGCTTCTGCAAGCTCCTCTTCAGTAGAGTCGCTGGTAAAGTGCACCTTCACATCAAACCTAAACGAATCGATCTCAGGAAGCCCTTGGGATAAGCTAAGCCCGTGGTCCTCACCCCCAGGAAGGTGGTTTCCCCTTGTCCAGGCAGCTATCTGAGGACTCACGGTGTGGCTTGGAGTGAAGAGCGAAAGCTCGGCAACAGTTTGGCCTGGGTTTGAAACCCAACTCTGACACTTCCTGACTGTGTGTCTTGAGTCAAGTTACTTATACTGAACGAGACTCCTTTTTTCCCTCCGTAAAATGGCAATAGCAGTACATATCTCGTTGGTAGTGTGACTGTTAAACCAGATGATGTTAAAGTAGTAAACCTGTCCCGTATAAGGTATTCAACAAATAACTTCTCCAGGATTTTATGCCAGGCACCGGGGATGCATACAGTGGTGGACAGATGTACGAGATCACTCTTGAAATTTATGGTATAGCAAAAGAGATCAGTAATTTCAAAGCATTAACAATAAAATGTGACACACCAGGGAGCTTGTGGCAGTTATTATCCGGGCCCCCTACAGCAAGGCCTACTGGATGTTGACAGCCCACCCAAGCTTGAGCAGGAAGGAAATCTGCCCCAGACTCTGGTTTCCTGCCTGTACCTTAAGGAGAGACTGGAGACCCAATTTGGGCCATTGAGAAAATAAATGATTTCTTTCTTTCCGCACCAGGCCTCTTACTCATAATGCTCCAGAAATGCCCTTAAAATACAAAACAGGACCAAAAAAAAAAAAAAAAATCATGTTTGTTTCTCATAATGTTGGAAGAAAATACTCCAGTAGTCATAGAAGTTATTTGCCTTTTTTCTAAAAATCAATGTTCGTCTCTTTGTACACATTGTGTGTAATATATAGTGAGGTAAGGAACAAGTTCCTGTGTGTGTGGTCATGCCCTGAGCTAGTGTTACTGGGACCAAAGTTGGTAAGAATTGAGCTAGGTACTGGGACAGCAATAATGAATTAGATGGTCCCTGTCTCCATTCAGCCCCCATTTTAGCAGATGTAATATGATACCATTGCTCTGTGTAAATTGGAGTACAAATGAGGGAACATTTAATTTTGTACAGATATGTCCAGAAATCTCCATTGAGGAGATATATTTTGAGTTGAGCTAAGAAAGATCAATAAGAGTTTTTTCCAGTAGACTCAAAATTTATTCCCAGCGGTTATGAAGCTATTTACCATTATGATGATGTTTTTTAGTCACTCAATTGTGTCTGACTCTGGCGACCCCATGGACTGTAGGCTACCAGGCTCCTCTCTCCATGGGATTCCCCAAGTGAGAATACTGGAGTGGGTTCCCATTTCCTTCTCCAGGGGATCTTCCCGACCCAGGGATTGAACTCAGGTCTTCTGCATTGGCAGGCGGGTTCTTTTACCGCTGAGCCACCAGGGAAGCTCCGTTTGCCACTGTAAGAGAGTGTGAAGTTTATTGTCACACCAGTTACCTTTTCCACTGCCTTCAGGAGTAAAATGCTGTTTTACTAGAAAGGAATTGTTATCCTAAAAGGAAGGCAGAGCTGTGGCTGATCAGGGAGCTGTCAGTGTCTGGTAGGCCTTGTTGAGGTAGGCCCCAATAATACATCATATTCTTTCATCACTGTATTAAACAGTTTGATTAAATGTTTACATGGCATCACCAAAACGTTTTCCATACAAGAGGTGGCTCAGTATCAAAAAAACAAAACAAAAAAACTTGCAAGTACATGTCTAATTTTACTTTTTAATATCCCCTGTCATTTGTTTTAGTCATTTAATTCTGATCAACTAAGTGACCTAAAGAACTAGTAAAATATTTAAAAGGCTTGATTACTAGAAGATAATGTAATTTTACAAAGAAATATCAAACTACCCTATTCTTTAGAAAAACATTCTCTTATGCTTGCTGAGTTTTGATTATCTTTATTTTTCTTTTTTTTTTCCTTTTTTTTATTTTAGTGTCTCAGATTCATTCTTAAGGAACTGAGAACTTAATCTTCCAAAATGTCAAGTAAGTTTCATTTTTTATATTTATCAATCTATATTAATAAGAGACTAATGCCCTAGCAAATGGGAATTCCAAAATACTCTCATTTTTTTTTCTTCAAAACAGGACCATTGGTAGTTTTGTTGCATAGTATTATATCTCAGTTGTTTACAAGAAGTTATTTATTTTCTTTCAAACAGAAAGACCATCTTATGCCCCACCTCCCACCCCAGCTCCTGCAACAGTAAGTTTTAATTTTCTTGTTAATGTAATAGCCAAGTCTGGCCTTGATACAAAAACCCAGATGTCTTCCAGTGACAGTCACTCAATCATCACAGCAACAGGATGAAAAATTAAGCTAAAAAACAGCACTTCCTACTAAATAAAATAACTCTGCATCTTACCTTGAACCAACCCCAACATTTAAAGAAACATACTACTGAAATGCCAACCTCCTATGCTCAGTTCTTTTTTTAATTAGAAATAAGTGGCAAGTTTAACACTTTTCTTGTCATCTCTGTTAAGAACCTTGAAAGCTAATATGAAATAAATGCGCATTCTGGCATTTATTGTTTTTAAACCTAACCTTCAATTGGTTACATTTTTCTCTTCCTATCTGTATATAATTTTCACATTAAATCAAACAATAAAGCTTCCAGTTCTATACTACCTTATTGTAAATCTTTATTTTCAAGCTGTTCAAGTAAGGATTTCATTATCTGTGGGTCAGATCCTGCTATTGAGTTTTATGCCATAAATAATATTTTATTGGATTGAGACTTGATATGTTTCAAAGTGTATAAATAATAGTGAACTAGTTTTTTTCACCCAGCAAGCTCTGGCCCAGCTTGGTCAGCATGTAAAATAATTGCCCAATCCACAAAACAGATTTAACAGTAACTCTTCAGGCCTTGCTGAAATGGATTCCTTGTTTTTTTTTTTTATTTAAAAGCAAAAACAAAACACTGTTAACATTGACCATATCCTACAAAAGCAGTTCTTAACTAAAGCTGTTAGCCCTCCTTCCATACTCCCTGCCCCTAAATTTCAGGCTAGCTTACTAATTAGGGCCTTGTGTAACTTTGTTTTCTCCACTAGATAAACTACTTTTATTTACTAACCTTCTGTATGTTTGTTTATCAACAATTTGTTTTTCCTTAGTAAGATGCTTTTAAAAAGGGATACTGTATCACATCTCAACTTTATATAATGTACAGTTTCTAAAGTTACTTTCAGTAGATCTTAAAGTCCTGTGTTTGGTTTATTTCCTTTCTTAAAGAACATTTCTTACCATCTCCTTGGCACTCTGCTAGTGGCTATACAGGTGGAGTTGAACAATTGAGATTCCTGACCTCAAAGAGCTAACCATGTACTTCATTTTTGGAAATGGTATAATTGCAGTGTTTTAGTTTCAATTTTTTTTAAGTTCCCTTACTGAATTTTCTTACATTATTGCCTCATAATATTGAACAGTGATTATCATTGCATATGCAACCTTTGAAGGTGTCATTTTGACGCAAATACTGCCTCTAACAGCGTATATTATCTTGAAGACATTAATTTTTTTGAGATAATAGAAATAGCTCAGAAACCAACCCTATGATTTCCTAAATGTAGAAAGGGATATTTTTACCTTTCTTTAATCATATTTCTGTACCATTATAATTTTACATTACACATACAGAAGACTAGGGGTTAGTACATCCAACAGAACGGATATTAAATGAGTTTCCTCCTTTATTTTATTTCCATTTCTTCTTCCACCACCATCACCACCACCACCACCACCACCACCACCACCACCTCCACCCACCACTACCACCCAAACGTACCACCACTCCAAGTAATATACACTTCTTTTGTGCCTTTGATACTTCATCTGTGTTTTGCCTACTTATATATGCTTGATTTGCGTCTTCTATAACTACATAGGCTAGAAATTGATCACTTGTTCTCTTGTAAAGAATATCAAATGATTGATTTGCTTGAATGCCTTTTTTTTGGACACTAAGGATATGTGCAGTGGCATGTTTTAGAAAATTGTGTTGATAATAGCTACAGCTTAGTTGGGATGTGTTGTTTATTTTACATTATACAATTCAGCATTGGTATTAATTGCATGTTAAAATGAAATTACTGTCACTTGTTTTGATTGAATTTCATTAGGTCAAATACCTTACTTTTGGTCTCTCTTTGCTACATCCTTTTTATGCACTATACTTTGATTCTCATGAACATTGGATGTCATTTTATTAACCACGAAGGGCACTGCTATATAAGAGCCCATTTGTGATCACATCAACACATAATTTACAAAAGCCGAGAATTCTGTTGCTCCAACAAGCAATTGTGGTTGGAAAGAGCTCGGGCTATCAGGAAATCAGATGAGAAAAGAAAGTTCAAGTCTGTCTAGTAGAGAAGTAGTTCACATTAAAACTAAATGCAGAAATTATTCGTGATTGACCTGTGGAAGATGGATCAAAGAAGAGATGGAAGAGAAAGCCTTTAAAAGAATGACTGGGTTAAAAAGATCAGACAGTACCCCCAGAATGAAATCCATGCATTTCTTACAAGTCTTTGTTTTGAAATCATGTATGTGACATCCATTGAATCCCACATATGTTTTTTTCTATTGATGACTTCTGGCTTCCTGATTTGAATCTCTTCTCATTTCTCACACTATATAAAATGATTTAAAGCTGTCTTTGGAAGCAGTCCATTTCTTGTTTTTGTTTTTGGTAGATAAGTGCATTGGTGGCATTCATATGACTGTCAAATAAATCATGTTTTGTTTTGCATGTAAAGTGTTTTCAGACTCCTAGTTTATCACATTTCAAGCTTTCCAATCTCAGACATATATTGCTAAGTTGTTATTTCATATATTGACCATAAAGTGATCCTGAATGTTCGAGACACTTCAGTGTATTGCTTATCCTGAAAGACAAACATATTCACACTCATACAAACACCACTGGCCCCTGCAAAGAGACAGAAAGAGACAAAAAAAACAAAAACCACTTGCAGACTGGTTTTTCAATGCAAAAAAAGAACAATTACAACACATCATTGCTTGTTTAAATTCAGGTTGCTTTTGCATGCCATATGCAGATCATTTTTCATTTCTGTGTTTTCCTCGTTTGAGCTCATTTCTCATTCGTGTTTTTGTCTCATTTGTTTCCATCAGCAAATGCCCAGCACACCAGGGTTTGTGGGATACAATCCATACAGTCATCTCGCCTACAACAACTACAGGCTGGGAGGGAACCCGGGCACCAACAGCCGGGTCACGGTAGGAGAATCAACTATTACAGCATCCAGCAAACAACTGGAATTGACCAGAAATGCCTTCAGGTTTAGGTCCTTTTGAATCATCAGCACAGCCATTTAAAAAAAAAATTTAACCTGGCTTTTAGATTATTTTAAATATTCATTGTACAATCTTATACTGAAAAAAAAAAAAATAGTGAGATCTGGATATGTATACAGAAGAAAAGGAGAATCCATTCTGTTTGGTGATTGGTAGAGATAAAGCCATGGGCACTTAATGCTAGTACTCCATGTAGACAAACCTAGGATTCCCTATGGTTAAGATGCCCTTTTTGAGGCGAAGAGTATCTTTCATTTAAGGTAATTGGCATTAGGCTCAAGAACTATTTTCTTAATAAAAGCTGGGCTTATAGACCTGGCCCTTTTGGGCTATCCTACCAGTTTGAACTGCTGCACACAATTATTTGTCTTTTGGATTTAACAGTTGACGTAACTGAGATTCGTTTCTCTCTAGTTAAAAAGATATTTGTGCCAATTCAAAGAATGGCAGAATGAAAGCTGAACAAAATTAATTTGAGTTACCAGACTATACATATCTACAACCAGAAGTGCATTTATAGTTCAGAGGGTAAAGGATATGATTTCTGAAACTTAGATGTTTCACTTAAATAATCAGCCTGAGATACCAAAATTGGATGATGTACTTCAGCCTTTCTTTTTAACTTTAAAATTATCTTTAACTTCATTTAAGGAAATTTAAGGTACCCAAAAAACAAATAACTGTAACAACGATTTACCAAAAATAGATAAATAAATCCAAAAGCCAAATGCCTACATACATGGGAATGTGATATTGGTAAGAATTTATACAACCCAGAATGGCTGTAAACTTTTTAATACCTGATTTTTGTTTGCTGTATTCAAAAATAATTCAATTAGTGTGACTTCAAAAAAGCCCTCTCACCCTGTAGTCAAGCTAGAGCAGAAAGCTTGTAACTTCCAAACTATATGTCTATCTTGGTAAGCATATTGCTTAGCTTGATAGGTTTTGTTTGTCTAAATATTTCATTGTTTCTGCATAATTTGTACTTCATAAGCATATCAAGTTTTATGTGCCATGCATATTTCATGGTATCTGAAAAGAATTCTGACAAAGTGTGTGTATGTATGCATTTTACAATGCATACAATTTTTATGTGCATCGGTACTTGTTTTTCCCCTGGCCTGAATGTGTTGTTTGACAAGTGTAATGGGTGGCAAAGTAATCAAATGATAAAGAACATTTTAATTTAATTAAGGGGCAGAATCAATTTTGGATCATTTATGTTAATACAGAAAATTATTCATGGGTAATAATCAAAAGAATGATTACATTCTAATAGCTCTATACAGTCAGCTCTTGATTATCTATGTTGATGGAAAAGTAATGATGGTAACGGTAATATTAGAATCATTTGTATTTTATTTTCTGTAAGCATTTTGTTCCCAACTTGGATGTATCTGGGAATCCTTTGTTAATAAAGTGGTATCATTCAGTGGAGACTTAGCAGGAACAGGAAAGTACAGTCACTGTCTCAGGACCTTGGCCAGTTTCTCCCCATTCCTTCTTGGGGATGTTGGAACCCAGTATTTGGAGTAAGCACTAGCTTTAGGGTAGGTTAGTATGGGAAGACTGTTGGGCATGGGAATGTTGATGTTCGGGTTCTTTACAATTGTTTTATTTTGTATTATTGTCCTCTCAACACCATATTGAAGTGTAATCCAGGTGCTATGTAGACTTGAACTAAAGGGCCTAGGAAATGTGGAGGCTTTTAGCCTGTGTTAATCCTTCAACTTTTAGTGACCTCTCAGGTAATCATTCTTTACAAAAATTATGCCTAAAGTTTTATACTACCTTTTTTTTTGTCTGTATATCTAATTTAAGGTCTGTTAGGACTCAGTAGATCTGATTTTGACCTTTATAAAAGTGTTATTTTAATATGACCCCGTTTATGTGTTACTTTGTCGGGGAGCTTCTCTGGTATTATTGTCTGCAAATCACCTTAAGTCATTGATTTGAAGGAATGATTTGATGACACCCTGTGGAGTTGCTTCCCATAGGATCTACGAACATGTGGTTTTCCCGATGACTCCAGTAAACTTGAAGAGTTTTCAGACAATAAACACTTTATATACATAAGCATGTTGAAACCTTTTGGAGTGCTTATGGTAGCTATGAAGTGGAATTCACTTCTGGTCAGTTCTTCATCAGATGCTGATTAACATTCTCTTAAGTACAGATGTGAAAACAGATTGAGACAGAATGTTAAGAACAGTTCATTTCTGTGCTTTAATGGGAATTTCATCCCAGAAGAAAACCTTGGATAAGATCTTACCAGAGAAGCAGCTGAAAATTGGGAAGAAATAACGCAAATCTCTTGAGTAGCCAAAATTTCACAAAACCATAGACTTTATTATTCATAGGGGACCTTCCTCTGTTGTAATTTTAACTAGCATAATTAGTTGTTTTCCCCCAACTCATTGCATTTGGAGAGAGGGACAGTTGCTGCTGGAGGTCGGTTTCCTGACAGCAGCAAGGAAGGAAACAGCTGAAAAAGGAGACATGCCTTCTAAAACCATAACTGTCAGGTCATTTAATAAAGGAACCAGCTGTTTTTCATACCTCAAACCAGGGGATTATAGTAAAGCAGTGGTTATAATTGTGTACAGTGCAAACTGCTTTTTTTTTTTTTGGAAGAGTAATGTTTGAGACATTTTAGAAAGATGTCTGTTTGAGATGGTTAATAAATTAAGACTGTTGAGTGATATTAACCTTTAATGTCCTGAAAACCAGCTAGAATTTAAATTTGTTGTTATTGTTTTGGTTTGGTTCTGTTCGTATTTGTAAATTGACTGGTCAATGTAATGAAAATATGACCTCAACATGCAGATGATCCAGGTACCTTCCTTTGGGAGGAAAAAAAGAGGCAAATTCATTGTTATAAATGCAGCTCTTTGAAAAATTTCAAGGAGTAAATATTATTGTAATTTGTTTTTAAAGTGTTCTAATTCATTTGTAACCCACTTCATGAAATTCTGAAGGTTTGTGTTGGCTGTGAGTTGGAAGTGTTTTCTAGTAACTTTATGTATGAAGAATCAGACTTTTATGTGTTTCTTGCTCTGAATTCATGACAGAAGGTTAGCTTTGTAGAAATCCACACCCACCCCCCCAGAGAACTCCTACCACCCTAAGACACATCTCCTGTTGGCTGTTCATACCGCTACTGTTGACAGTCTCACTTCACCCTGCTGCCCACTGCTGGCTGAAAGCAGGGTTTGTCTACCCAAGCATCAGCATCCTGTGTGGTAAGAATACATGGGCGATGTGGAAAGAGAGGAATACTGCTGCAGAGATGAAATGCTTTCTTGTAAGTTCATGTATGAAGAAGCAGAGTTACTGACAAGTATATAGGGCTGGAGGGAGACCCTTCTCATAGGAAGAAGAAGCATTGTTTGAAAGTGGTAGAAGGGTTACAGACACACTCTTCCCTGAGCCCTTGGATAAAAAATAAGGTTAGACTTGGGGTCTCAGCTGAGAATGGCGGGGGGGTTCCCTCTGGTTTTACCACAAGAACAACATAAGGGCAAGGGAGCAAAATGCCACCTTAGTTTTCTTATGAAGATTTGTTGATTCCTATCTTTTGATAATTAGAAGGAAGCCTTCTTCCTTCCCAGCCTGGCAGGAAAATCAATATCAGGAGTCTTCCAGAATTGTGGGGGAAACAAATATAATTCAGCCATGATTTGATGCTGGGCCCTTGATCAGATGCAGCAGTGTGTGCAGAGGTGTGAGTAGGTGCAGAAGCAGCTCTCCTGTGCTGGAGGCATGGGGCTGCCTGGTCTCCTGCCTGGATTTAGCCTTTAGAAAGAGCTCATCTCCTCTATTTCTTTCCCTTTTGCCTTTCTCTCACCCACTTTCATCTTTACCTTTTTAAAAACTATTTTTCAGTCTCCTCACCTTCTGTTTCCCATTTCTTTTTTCTCTGTCTTCCCCCACAAAAATCAGCATTTTTAAAAGCTTAAGTGGAGTTTCTTAACATACGGTCTCAAAATAACTTAATCAGGCCCTGTTTCTGTCATTTCTCTGTTCCTGGTAAACTTGTTCACTCCTCCACTGTGACTAGGAGTACAAAAAAGGCATGACTTCAATGCACACTTCCTAATCTCCTTTATTTAAAAAAAACTAGATATGGGTATAGAACCTTAAGAAGAATAAAATCTCTAGTCATAACCAAGGAGTAATAACGTTTTTTGTTTGTTAGTTTTTCACTTTTGAATCTAGGGAGTAGGTTTTGTGGCGGTGGTAGTTGTTCATGTGGAAATGTGTTCCTGAAATGGTACAAATAGTAAACAGTCCCCAGTAGGCAGTGTGAGATGTGGTAAGTGCTGATCGGGTTCAGCTTCTGGTGAGATAATCAAGTGTTGACTGTATATGTGATGGTAAATTAAGCAAAATTAAAGGATGCCAGGTAATGTCCTAAATGTGGGACATTGATGTATAACCATATATTTTTGCTGTATTAATAATTGTGTAATATTTTATTTGTTCTTACAGCCAGGTTGTCAAAGCAGTGGCAATAAACTGCTAAGTAACATATTAAAAAGCTCTGTGGTTAAAGTAATTTTCTTTATTTTCTTTTGATGTGAACATTTCTGAATTTGCAGTGATAGCTATTTTCAGTGGAGAAAATATAAGAATCTTGTATCCATGGACGAGTAGAAGAAAGGCGCATTAGAATTTTTAAAGGGACTCTCTTTTCAGTTTGCTGGTGAACTTCTAGCAATTGAGTAATGAACGTATTTACTCTTTTCTAGGCGTCCTCTGGTATCACGATTCCAAAACCCCCAAAGCCACCAGATAAGCCGCTGATGCCCTACATGAGGTACAGCAGAAAGGTGGGTGCCCTGGAGCCAGCAAGGAGTGAGGACTGCAGTCTTTGCTCTTTGCTTTACGTCAAGGTTCGATGGACTGGGCCGGCCATTTTGGGCATAGTCAGAGGAGAGGATACAGGATTGCAGCTGTTAAAAGACATTAGTTCTGAGTTCAACATTCCAGAACTAAAATCCAACAAGAAAATGATTAAATAAGCAGTTAAGTGGTTGAGCATCTGCCTACCAGCGCAGGGGACAAGGCTTCGTGCCCTGGTCCGGACGGATCCCGCGTGCGGCCGCGCAGCCGCTGATGCAGCACGCACGCCTGGGGGAGGCCCGCACGCTGCAAGGGAGAGTCCCCTCTCGGTGCAGCTGGGAGAGGCCTGCACAGCGGTGAAGACCCGGCATAGCCCAAAATAATGCAAATGTGTGTATAGTAAGAGTTACACACTCAAGATAAAGTTGTGTAGCCAGCATTGTATCGTCTTTTGGAGACTATTTAATGACATGAGAAACATGTTAGGTGAAAAAAAGGAATGCAAGACTACAAGTACTGGTATCTCATTTTTATAAAAATAATAGGAAATACATGTCAGTTTGAATTTTTTTTTAAGAAAAGCCTAGAAGACAATGGTTATCTCTAAACAAATCAACTTATGGTACTTTTTATTTTCTTCATGCTTTTCTTGAATTTTTCTATTTTTTTGTTGGGGGGAAGGGGTGATGAACCTCCATTACTCTCAAAATAATAACTATAGCTGATATCTTTATTAAAAATGAGCATTTACCTATTTTCACCACTACTTAGAAATTTTGAAATTTTTGGTCATAATTACTATATGTGTAATTTGACAGTTATGTTATATTGTATTACGCACAGTAACCGCATTCCTTCTAAACTCATGAATTTTTAGAAAGACAGACTATGTAGAGTTATCTCATCAAAGTGTCTGCAGTGTTTGGAGGTTTCTGAAATCTGCCTTAAAGTAACCCAGCAGAGGACCCTTGATAATTGTTGCAGCAGGCTGATGGGAACAATGGGTTTTGATACTATTCCTTGTGCCTTTGTTGATGATTGAAGTAAAGGTTTCTATATTAAAAAGTTTTTGTGAAAGTCTGTATTTTTAGGCATCAATACTAAAATCTGAACTATTTCCTTTTCAAGGTCTGGGACCAAGTAAAGGCTTCCAACCCTGACCTAAAGTTGTGGGAGATTGGCAAGATTATTGGTGGCATGTGGCGAGATCTCACCGATGAAGAAAAACAAGAATATTTAAACGAATACGAAGCAGAAAAGGTAGGATGGAAACTACTGTGGGACAGGTACAAGATAAAGTTCATGAACACTTGCTTATTACTTATAAAAGAAACGTACAGTCTAATCAGACAGCTGAGGCTTCATCTGCCTGGGTCAAGTCACTCAGTTTCTTTAGACTTCAGATTCCTTGTCTGTAAGAAGGAGATAGTTATCCTGTCTTTTGATGTTCAAATGAGATAATGTAAGTATTCATTATGACCTGCAAAATATTAATTCTAAAACAGAGAAACATTTGAATTTCAGATAGAATACAATGAATCTATGAAGGCCTACCATAATTCCCCCGCGTACCTTGCTTACATAAATGCGAAAAGTCGTGCAGAAGCTGCTTTAGAGGAAGAAAGTCGACAGAGACAGTCTCGCATGGAGAAAGGAGAACCTTACATGAGCATTCAGCCTGCTGAAGACCCAGATGGTAAAAAAAAAGTGGGGTTTTGTTTATGCTTTCTCTGAGAATTAAAATATGAGAAATCTCTTAAGTTGAAGTTTTGTTTTCTATCCTAAATGGAAAACAAAGCATAATTTAAGTGCCATTTCAATATTTTAAATAATTATTTTGATTAAGATTTGTGTGTAAATTTCCCAAAGAAAAAGAAACACCCTTTTTAGCACAGAAAATAGCAAAAACTACCTATTGTTTATCAAAATCTTTGTACTGAGAATGCATGAAAGGTTTTTTTAGTCATAATCAGAATTTTACCTCACTGCTTTTAAAAGTTAAATGCCTTCAAGTTATTGTTATTGGTTCCTTAAATCAGCTGAGTTAAAGGCTCGTAAGCAAGAACGTTAATGAGTGGGAAGAGACATTTTGAACTCTAGTTAATTCAGAAATCCAACTAGAATTTGTAAGTACAACTCATAGTGATACTTATAAGGGCGCTTTAGTGCTTAGTCGCCAGACTTACAGGGGTGCTCTATTGCTTAGTCGCCAAGCCACGTTGGATCTTTTGCAACCCCATGGACTGTAGCCCACCAGACTCTGTCCATGGGATTTCCCAGGCAAGAGTACTGGAGTGGGTTGCTGTTTCCTCCAGGGGATCTTCCTGACCCAGGGATGAAACCCATGTCTCTGCTTGGCAGGCAGGTTCTTTTCCACTGAGCCACTCAGGGAGCCCCGAGAGGGTGCGTGCCCACAGATATCACAGGCGCGCGCGCAGCAGAGCTCCCTGCTCGGCGCTCTGTGCAGGGAGCGCAGCAGCGCCGGCGCCAGCCGCCTCCAGCGATCAGTGTACGCATCCACGGAGCACGCGTGCTATACAGATCATTTTCCTCAGGTGCTGCTGTGATGAGGAAGAGGTTGGAAGCTCTAGCTGCAAGCAACAAAAACATCAGGGAAATAATTTAAGATCCCATTTTAAAGTAGTAATAACAAAGAAGAAGCTTGTACGGCCTTTAAGAAGAGACCTTTAAGAAAAGAAGCACTAATACCGCCTAAAGACATGAATAAACTGAAATACTTGGAGAGAAAAACAAAAATGAGTTTTTAAAAGAAAGGACTGGAATATTGACAAATATCCTCATAAATACAAATCTAATAAACATAGCGACTAGAATAGGGAATAGAGACAATAAAGCATATTAAGCAGAGTCAGCAGTGCTACAGACACACAAGTATATACAAACTCTTAATTGCTCAGATTGAATGATTAATGCAAGAAAAAAGCACAGAACTAAAAAAATAGAAGAAGATCCAGTTTACAAATAATTGGAAGGATGGGAGGTCAGTAATGAGTGAGAACAAAGACTTGCAATACAGAAGCCATAAGTAGGAATCAGATGAAGTTTTCACTAGGTGAAGGTAACAAACAGCGTGAGCCTGGAGAGGCGCTGAAAGAGACTCACTAAGGGATAGTCTGAAAAAGAGAACCTTTCTCTGTTCCTCAGGCTCCTGCCCATTATAGTTTTTAAGTTTAAAATATGATATTAGAACTAGAGCTGGCAGTAAGAAAGGACAGGAATAATTAAGATGCCAGGATAAGGATGACTTTAAACCTTGGACTTTATCCCTCAGAACAGAGTAGAAAGAGGAAGACTTGGGGGGTGGAAATGTACATAAAACCAAGAGGAAGGCTGAACAAGCACAGCAGCTGCTCACTCTAGCAGAGACGACCTACAAGCCTGCAGGACATAGGCAGTTATCCTCACAAGATAGTGAAGGCTTTTTTTTAAAAAAGAGAATATTCATGAGATAAAGTACCTGGTGAATTAGAAAATATAAACCTACCCTCCCCTTCCCCAAAAATAAATCAGCCGACTAAAATGCAAGGAAAGACATGTGCAGACTTCCTTGGAGAAGTCTATGCCCTCCCAATGCAAGGGGTGTGAGCTCGGGCCCTGTTCGGGGAACTAAGATCCCATGTGCTGTTCAGCGTGGGCTAAAAATAATAAATTTTTTTAAAAAGGAAAGACAAGCCCATATTGCTAAGACTTTACCAGTGATCAACACTGGGGACATATGAAAGAAGAACAATAATAAAAAGGGAACCTAGATTGATAACCTAGCACAAATGTATATAATCCTAAGTGTGAATATGAAAAACTCTCCCTTAAGAAGTAAAAAAGTCACAGAATTTTTTAATGGTATCTTTTGTTCCAGTAATTTTAATTTCAGAAGTACATATCCTAAAGAAGTTACTTGAAACAAAAATAATTGGCCCAGCAGTTCATAGTGGTGATATTTCTGATAATAAGAGTTTCAGTAACTACTTAAGTACCATATATTAAGGGACGTGCTAAAATGACACAGCAGCAGAATTAGGGCCTTTGCAATAGAGTTTCTTACAATGTGGTCCCCCACCTCTGATAGAGGAGCTTTTGTTTTAATGTGTATTGCTTAGGAGGAAGCGCTTTTTAAAAAAGTTAGTTGATTTAAATAAAAATATTAACAAATAATAGCACATATTGTTAGCAGATATGTCAAAAACTGGTAATGATAAGAGCAAAGGTTCAGTTCAGTCACTCAGTCGTGTCTGACTCTTTGCGACCCCATGGACTGCAGCATGCCAGGCCTCCCTGTCCATCACTAACTCCTAGAGTTTACTCAAACTCATGTCCATTGAGTAGGTGATCCCATCCAACCATCTCAGCCTCTGTCATCCCCTTCTCCTCCTGCCTTCAGTCTTTCCCAGCATCAGGGTCTTTTCAAACGAGTCAGCTCTTGGCATCTGGTGGCCAAAGTATTGGAGTTTCAGCTTTAACATCAGCCCTTCCAATGAATATTCAGGACTGATTTCCTTTAGGATGGACTGGTTGGATCTCCTTGCAGTCCAAGAGACTCTCAAGAGTCTTCTCCAACACCACAGTTCAAAAGCATCAATTCTTCAGTGCTCAGCTTTCTTTATAGTCCAGCTCTCACATCCATACATGACTACTGGAAAAACCATAGCCTTGACTAGACAGACCTTTGTTGGCAAAGTAATGTCTCTGCTCTTTAATATGCTGTCTAGATTGGTCATAACTTTTCTTCCAAGGAGTAAGTGTCTTTTAATTTCATGGCTGCAGTCACCAACTGCAGTGATTTTGGAGCCCAAAAAAATAAAGTCTGCCACTGTTTCCACTGTTTGCCATGAAATGATGGGACCGGATGCCATGATCTTAGTTTTCTGAATGTTGAGTTTTAAGCCAACTTTTTCACTCTCCTCTTTCACTTTCATCAAGAGGCTGTTCAGTTCTTCTTTGCTTTCTGCCATAAGGGTGGTATCATCTGCATATCTGAGGTTATTGGTATTTCTCCTGGCAGTCTTGATTCCTGCTTGTGCTTCATCCAACCCAGCATTTCTCATGATGTACCCTGCATATAAGTTAAATAAGCAGGGTGACAATATACAGCCTTGACGTACTCCTTTTCCTATTTGGAACCAGTCTGTTGTTCCATGTCCAGTTCTAACTGTTGCTTCCTGACCTGCATACAGGTTTCTCAAGAGGCAGGTCAGGTGGTCTGGTATTCCCATCTCTTTAAGATTTTCCACAGTTTGTTGTGATCCACACAGTCAAAGGCTTTGGCATAGTCAATAAAGCAGAAATAGATGTTTTTCTGGAACTCTCTTGCTTTTTTGATGATCGAATGGATGTTGGCAATTTGATCTCTGGTTTCTTTGCCTTTTCTAAACCAGCTTGAACATCTAGGAGTTCATGGTTCACGTATTGTTGAAACCTGGCGTGGAAAATTTGGGACATTACTTTACTAGCATGTGAGATGCTTGCAATGGTGTGGTAGTTTGAGCATTCTTTGGCATTGCCTTTCTTTGGCATTGAAATGAAAACTGACCTTTTCCAGTCCTGTGGCCGCTGCTGAGTTTTCCAAATTTGCTGGCATATTGAGTGCAGCACTTTTCACAGCATCATCTTTTAGGATTTGAAATAGCTCAACTGGAGTTCTACCACCTCCCCTAGCTTTGTTCATAGTGATGCTTCCTAAGACCCACTTAGGCAAAGTGTAATAATGTAAGTGCAAAGGGGAAAGTGAAGTGAAGTGAAAGTCGCTCAGTCGTGTCCGACTCTTTGCGATCCCATGGACTGTATGAAGTCCATGGAATTCTCCAGGCCAGAATACTGGAGTGGGTAGCTGTTCCCTTCTCCCGGGGATCTTCCCAACCCAGGGATTGAACCCAGGTCTCCTGCACTGCAGGTGGATTCTTTACCAGCTGAGCCACAAGGGAAGCCCTTGTGCAAAGGTAATAGCTACTAAAAATAAGCTTGTAAACTAGACCCATACTATATGTAAGTAAAATTTAGAACTAGACCTTTTTTAAGGCCTTAGTGTTATTTTAATCTGATAAAATATATATGCCCACCTGGGAAACTGCTATTACTAGAGGTAATGTTTTTTCTGCAGTGGGCATTTTCCTTACTTGGAAGTGCTACAGTGACAAAGACACCAGAAAGTTCCTGTGTATCATCAGTTGTAAAAGCTTTGAATTACTATCCAAAGAGTGAAATATTTGGCAGAATCTGTACTGCTGTCACGGGAAGCCTTCACATTGATTTCCAGGCCAAAGACACTTGGTTATATCTCATTTGTGTTTCAGCCAAATATCAGATGCACATCCTCACTTAAAAGATTTTGTGAGAAAAACCAACATCTTGGCCGGTGAACACATTGTATCCTATGTATGGTTTTTATCAAGTAACTGCCCTGGTGCTCCCTTGATGCCCTTTAAACCCACTTATTAGTCCAGTGAGGACCATGGCTCCTTGGTAACTAAGTGTTAACATTGTTACACTCTCCTGATTATGGTAATTGGTGACCTGTTTACCAGATCATGTTGTTTATTCCAGATTATGATGATGGCTTTTCAATGAAGCATACAGCCACCGCCCGTTTCCAGAGAAACCACCGCCTCATCAGTGAAATCCTTAGTGAGAGTGTGGTGCCAGACGTTCGGTCAGTTGTCACAACAGCTAGAATGCAGGTTCTTAAACGACAGGTCCAGTCCTTAATGGTTCATCAGGTAAAGACAGAAAACATTTGTTATAGTAAGATGGGCCTATGCCGTAGGTGCCTGGTAACCTGACTGTATACCAGGCATGAGTGTGCCTGTTAAATATTTATGTCCAGTCTAACCTGTTCTGATTCAGGGAAGAGGCTGGAGGGACTAGACCCTTCCCAGAGATTTAATAAGTTTGTCATTAACACTGTAACAGGGAACCTTTTGACAGAAAGTGTATTTGTTAAGAATTTTGAGACATCCTATCAGCCTTTACTAGCATACTAAATGTTTTTCTTCCAAAAAATTACTGAGAGCTGACAGTATTGTCTAACTTACTCATGTTAATGAGTCATTCTCTCTGTGCTGCATTTTTACATTTTTTAAATCTTAGCACATTATATAATTAGTAATTTAAATTAAAAATGCAAAACACTTATCACACTGTGAAAAAGTGGACCATTAAAAAAAAAAGAGAGACATATTTTCTGTGTTTGACATTAGCTTTAGAGAAAATAATTTAGTAGTAAATAACAAAACCTGATCTTATTTTTTACAGAGAAAATTAGAAGCTGAACTTCTTCAAATAGAGGAGCGACACCAAGAAAAGAAGAGGAAATTCCTGGAAAGCACAGACTCATTTAACAATGAGCTTAAAAGGGTATTGATTTAATATGTTAACTATACTTGTATCAACGGTTACTTTTTTTTTCTCATTCTTTTTTCCAAAATAGTGTTTTTATATAGTGTCATTCACTTTGAAACAGGGTTAACTTTGCTATAGCTGGTAAGATCTTTACTTTATAAAATAATTTCCATTTTCTGGCAACCTTGCAATAGGTTTGAAACATTGTATAGTATACACGTTCAGTGAACTAGGCCTGAGGCTCTAGAACCCTCTGATATTTTAAACTCTCATATACTTGTGAATTATTTTCATTGCAACTTATTCATCAACTGTCTTTATTAGCTGTAGCTCACAGTTTGCACTTCACATGAAAACAAGTAAATATAGTGTTGCCAGCCTGAACTATAAAATAGAAGCTGAATATAAGCCAGTGCTTTCAGCGTTGCTTCACCAACTATTCTGTAACACTTGATACTACATGGCTGCTAGGGCAACTTTCCTGTAAGCACAAGAGTTTGGTTTTTTCCCTGCCATATATATGAATATAGTTCTTAGCCAAGAAAACCCGCTTGTGAAATAATTTCTCTGGTTCAGAGATTGTAAGAAAAGAACATTACTAAGAGAGTGTTTTGTTTTCTGACTACTAGTTGTGTGGTTTGAAAGTAGAAGTGGATATGGAAAAAATTGCTGCTGAAATTGCACAAGCTGAGGAACAGGCTCGAAAAAGGCAGGAGGAGAGGGAAAAGGAGGCAGCAGAGCAAGCTGAGCGCAGCCAGAGCAGCATTGTTCCCGAGGAGGAGCCAGCCGCGAGCAAGACCGAAGAAAAGAAGGAAGACGAGAGCATTCCGATGGAGACAGGTAACCTGCCTGTTGATTGCAGAGTAAATGTTGAGGGTTTTTACAGCTGTCTTTAATTCTGATTTTCCTTTCTCAGTGCTTTCTGGAGGTCACTCTGTTAATCTTGCCTCTTGAATTATGCTCC